>NC_044363.1:15166236-15466236 GCF_007364275.1 Archocentrus centrarchus | reverse complement strand
CAGGTTCTCCACTGCCTGATAGAGCTCCTCCAGGTTGTACTTGATGGAGGTGCTGTTCTGGATGGCACCCACCGCATCTCTCAGCTTCAGCCACGTGTCCTCAGTGTAGTTCTCTGCTAGTTTTGGCCTATCTTTGAAATTTTTGATCACTAGTTTCTTTGACGTGCCGGTTTTTCCTGAGGCCACAGCGGAGGTCCTGGCCATCCCGTTGGCGCTGTGCTCCGTTATAGCAGTGAAGCTGGCCCTCTTGTCCTGTCGGGTGTCCTCTGCCATTATCAGATTAGCGCTTTGGCTTAACGCTGTATAGTTCAACTGTTTTGCTAACTTACTGCTGGGGCTGTTTTTATTCGCTGTCAGCGGCACTCCCTCTTTATTGAGCTACTTGTCTTTGGTTGACAGCACAGGCACTCGCTAGCCTATTTAAAACACATTCACAGGCAAAAAAGTGACTTAACGGGAGATGAATTAATCCGAGAACATAACTACATCCAGCTAAGTAAACACACTGCTAGCTAACATTATGTTATCTGAACCTGCAGCACACTTCAGCGAGCAGTTTGCGTCTTCTCCCCAGAAGCTGTAGCTTTACAGGCTAGTCCATGTCCCTGTCCACTACTTACAGGCTTCCACGAGTTTAATTACTGTATTTTGCGACAGTAAACAAACCCCTAAAAGCGGCATAGTTAGCGCTGACATAACAAACCCATATTACTGCTGGCTTTTTTTCACCATGAAGCTAGCTAGCACAACAAAATGGCTTTTCTCAGACGGTTCAGTTGGACAGTCTACAACTGTTTATTTCCTTTTCTTAGGTGTACTTTGTCTTCAAGTCTCATCTGTTCTGTCCGGTTATACTAGTGGCCTATACTGGACTTTTTTGATATCTGTTTTTACAGGGCCACTTCAAGTACATTTCTCACAAGCTGGGTTCTAAGCTATCAGCAACTGCATATCTGTTTTAAAAGGTGCTGAATTGGAAATGACATGTCTTTGTGTGTAGATGTTATTACAAAATTGTAATAAGTGATTCATATAAAATAAATGTAAATAACAGACAGTTAGGACCTTATTGATATTTTTCAAATCTTCACTGACAAAATATTGTTGGATTGAATCTGCACTTGATATGGTAGGTGAGCATCATATTTTATTTAAAGTTATTGTAAAATAAAACCAACATGTGCAGACTCTTGTGAATAGACACGTTTACATCTGTTCTAAGCAGCTACAGCAAGCTAATGTGAATACCAATTACATCCTCCAAGGGATTCCTATGCTTTTCAATTGGCTAATCAATATTTGTGAATGTGCACATGTAAGATTTCCCGTTCATGTGACATTTCCCATTGTTACATCTTCAGGGTTTTATGTTGCTTAGTATGTTCATAATTTAGACAATGTATTTTTTCTTCATATAGTCACTGAACTGCATTGAACTGCTGCTGCAAAAATGTATTTCAGTTTTGTGCCTTAGGATATGGTTTCCCAAGTACACACAGGACAACTGTGATGAAGCCACAAGTTTTACATGATTGATCTGTAACTGCACAAATCATATTAATTCTGGGAGTATGCCATGCTATTTTTTTTTATTTTTTTTGTCATTTTAAAGTAATGGAAATTGTTATTTCTTTTTATGTTATCTTAATTTTCTTTACAAATGCACCAAAGAATGTTCATAATTTGATGTTTTTAAAAGTGCACCAGTTTCATTTCTGTATGATCTGTTTAACAATCAGTTAAGTTAATAATCAAGACTTAATAGCTAGTTGATAGCACAAAAAGTTAGTGAAATAAAGAGTTTTCTATTTAAAGATTTTGTGTCTAGTGACTGGCACCTGAGTAATTTTGCAGGAAATTAAGTGCACATTGCATCCTCTACAATACAATCTTTTAATACTCCAGCATGTTGTGCCATTGTTACAGACAATATTCTTGTAGACTGTTATGGTAACCTTCATGTTGAGTCAGTCCTTGACAGTTTAACACAAATTAAATTGAAGAATAAAAGCATAATTAACCCACCACAAATTATTTCAGCCTTCATATATACATCGCTCCTTCACAGCAAACACTGATTAAGGTAGTCAGAGGGGAAAAAAGGAATACTTTCATTGTGAAAATAAAGTTTTACAAGTAGGCCCATGTTATGGGTAGAAATAGCTTTTATACTCTGTTAAATTGTCCACATTTAGAGGACTTCATGGTTTCAGTACCAGGCTTCTGAAATCTGACAGCTCACACCAATTAACGTCCTTAGAGGACTATCCTGCCTTAAATATTTAGCAGTATTTCATTTCTTAGTAACAAGTACAATTCAGCAGCAGAAAATGCATCTCTTGGAGCATCCCATCCTTTTTCCTGCATTAGAAGACAGCAGAGATCAAATACAGTTTCATCACAGGGGTACTGGCTTTTGGGGGTGCACTCCTCCTTACATAGGGCCAGCTCCTCCAAATCAATAGTCTTAAGACAGTCTTCAGCGCCATGCATCTCTGGAAGTGTGTACATCAAAACAGGACGGCCTCCAGTCACCCCGTGACCCGCCTTTGGCCTTATTTTGTGGGAATTCCAGGTTGTCACGACTTCATTAAGTTCTTCCTGAATAAAAAGATAATGAAAACATCATACTGAAGCTTTTAATTTTTCTGTTGCTGCTGTTGCGCGCATAGTCCTAATAAAAATAGTCAGGTGTGCGAATTTTTTGAGAATTATGCGCTCCAATACCAAATATTAATATTCCAAATATGCTCTAATTAAAACAATGCTGACTTTATGATGGAAGATGTGGATAACGAAAGCAAGGGTAATGAGCTCGGAAACGTACCTGAACAAGGTTTAGGAAGCAGAACTGAATTAAGCTTTTATCCAAAAAATCACCGGAGAAATGCCCATCATCTTGGAGAGTTTGGAAAAGATTGATCCAAAACTGTGCACTTTGTTTTCTCAAGATTCCCCACCAAAACTCAATACGCTGGTTTGCGGTGCTGCGCCCATAGACAAAACTTCGGTCTCTTGCAAAACTGTCAGTGTGGTTCCTTCGCAAAAAGACAAGCATGTTTTCAACATGTCCATTTTCTGTCCCCCTGTCAGCGCGCAGACGCTC
The DNA here is from genome assembly GCF_007364275.1 of Archocentrus centrarchus. Taxonomy (NCBI): domain Eukaryota; kingdom Metazoa; phylum Chordata; class Actinopteri; order Cichliformes; family Cichlidae; genus Archocentrus; species Archocentrus centrarchus. The sequence continues at coordinate 15,463,130 of NC_044363.1, read as the reverse complement.
CGGACATCCTCCCAAGCGCGCAATAGATGTGATGAAGTAATCAGCAATCACCTTTGGGTCGTTGTTTGTTCTGTAGGCTTCCATCCACACAACATAGCGACTAAAACCATCAATGCAGCCATTGATGCCAATGCCATAGGGCTTCAGTTTATCGTACGAATCCATGTGCCACAGAGCATTTGGGCCTTTATTACGGTAATGCCTGCGTCTCAGACGGCGCGCCCGCCTGAGCTCCACACCTTCAGGATCAAACAACTTGATCAGCTGCCTTATTGTGTCTTGTGATGCAACATACCCCCTCTGTAATGCACGAAGGTGTAACCACCGATATCCTTGCATCTGTCCGTTGCCAGCTATTTCATTTTGCACAAATCCGGCCAATTCTTCCAAATCTGTGTGATTTTTCCTTCTGACTAGACACAGATTTCTGCACCATCTCTTCAACGTCCTTATACTTATAACTACATCGTGTTTATGCGCTAAAAGAGAAAGAATTTCCTTATTACTAAAACCGATTTTGAAATATAGTTTCACTAACTCATCCACGCAAGGCATACTGGAGAGGGTATAGCAGACGTCGCGTGGCAGCTGTTTGACTTGAAACGACTTTATTCTCGAAATTTCGACTTTATTCTCGAAATAGTATTTTGACTTTTTTCTCAAAATTAGGACTTTATTCTCGAAATTTTGACTTTATTCTCGAAATAGTATTTTGACTTTTTTTCTCGAAATTACGACTTTATTCTCGAAATTTTGACTTTATTCTCGAAATGCACATTTTAATTTTTTTTTTCAATGTGGCCCTAATACTCCGTCGTACAGGACTGATTTAGACAGCTGTGAAACAACTAACTTACAGCAAAGAGCTGTCAGGGTTTGAATCTGCAACGCTTTCACTAACTCAGCTTTAAAGAAAGCGACTGCATTGATATAAGAGGTACAGTACAGGGGCGGACAAACTTTTTTCAAGGAGGGCCAGATTTGACAATGTGAAAGTGCCTGAGGGCCAACAGTCCCTGATGATGTTATTTAAATAAAATTAAAATAAAAGATGCATATAAATATTGTTATTTAATACTTTTATTTCCAAAAAAGCTCTGAATTTTCAACTGAAATTTATAACATACAGAAACTGTAAAATACTGCTGTGAAATTCTGATAACAGAGCACCAGGTAAACTGACACTAATGTGAAGAGCACACAGGTTCGCAGGGCAGGTCTGGCACCAGAGCAGTGGTAGACGTGGATAAAATGTCACGTAGGTGGGTGTCACTTAGTCTGGATCTCCACTTGAGATCCAGACTAATTTCTGCACACAGAAATTCCCTGATAAATAACGATTATATAAAAGTCACTTTGCCAAAACGTAACTGCAGCTTCTACCTGTGACAGGAGTGTTCTTTCTCACTCAAAATATCATTCATGAGAAAAATGTTGGACAGATTATAGTCCAAAAAGTCATTTAAACCAGTTTAAATACAACAAATAATTTTCTTGGCAAATACTGAAAATCACTTTTTGGCACGGCACCGGTAAAAAGGCGAGAGAGATGCTGGTGTTGCTGTCACACTGAAGCTCAGTTCTTGTTTAAGCTCCAGCTGCAGGTGTAGCTGCAGGTGAGGTGAAGCATCATCAGGGTCAAACTGCAACATGTATTTGATGGCGACAAAATCCCCAAAACAGTTGTTGAACTAACTGCTGCATACCTTCGTTTGCACACCAGTACTGGCAACATGAACTCCCGCAAGTCCCCTCGGTGGCGAAGTGAAGTCCACATGTACGAAGGGTGCGCTGTATGCACACAAAACAGGGTGTTGGTGGAGGAGTTCAGCTTTCCAGGCTATCTCAAAAAGTCACCAAAGTCACTGGAAAAAGTCGCTAAATTTCTCAATAGTTGTGTTGTGGGTGGAAAAAAAATGTCGCTAGGGATTCTGAAAAGTTGCTTGGTTGGCAACAATGTGTGTCACCTATGACACCAACCCAAGACACAGGGCATCACAAAGCATGGGCTGTGATTGGTTAATAATTTAGTCTTCTTCTTTTGAGGTTTTAAAGCAGTTGGCAGATATCTGTTACACGACAGTGCCTCAATGAATTAAAAAGAGGAATTGCATGCTGATTTGCTTTCAATTATTGTGCCGGTGGGCCAAAAAAACACATGTATAGACGAGACTTGGGGGCCATTAAAAAGCTGAGCTTGGGCCATGTTTGGCCCACGGGCCGTAGTTTGGACACCCCTGCTTTAGAGGATGTATAACATATAATTCAAAAGTTTTTTTAAAAAAAAATAAGCAAAATAAACTGGTTTCAATTAAAGTGTGATTTCTGTTGTTGGTTTTGGCAGTTTGAAAATCAAACATATCACACTTAAATTGAGAAAGAAAATTGCCAAACATTTGGTAAAATATATATCATACAGATCCTGGCCCAGCTGGAATGACTGGGTTGTGATTGACAGCTTTATCTGATGAAGAGGATAAATCTTTTTGTAGCACTGACCGCCATTCCTTTCTAAATCCAAACCTTTCCTTCATTTACACACCAGAGATTACAGACAAATAATTCAACCTATCCAGAATTACTTATCTTTTCTGGTTGAACCCTTCTTTGAGGTTCCACTGTAAAAAGTTTCAGTGGCTGTTATTAATTCAATGGTCTTCCTCACAGCTTCCTGCACTGTTGGTGAACTGTATCCAACAGCACCTCCAGCTATTCCTCCAATGCCTGCACCCCAAACTGGATTTATTGGTAATTTTGTTGCACCAAAGAGTGCTCCCAGCACTGCTCCTACAGTGAAACCAGCTAAAATTTTCAGAAGCATTTCAATGTTCCACCGATTTTTCTTCACTGCCTGAAGCATTTCATTGGTGTAGCAGCCTCTGCTGTTTTTGATCTCATCAACAGTGTTGAGAAGCTGTTTCACTTGGAACTGGTTACTCCTGTAGTCACCGTGATTGGTGTTGTTCCAGCGTTTATTATCAAAAACATGACACCGGCCACCACACTGCTTCACCAGATCACTCAGATCTTTACTTTTACAAACAAAATCCTTGATTTTCATTCCTTCAGGGAGGTCATCACCATGTGTGAAGACAATCACAGCGTGCTTCAGAGCTTCCTCTGAGAAACATTCAAATATTTTCCTGATGACCTCTTTCTCCTGATATGAGTATCTTCCCAACTGGAGCATGATGAGAAAAGCATGAGGCCCTGGAGCACACTCTTTAATACATTTCACTACCTCAAGCTTCAGCTCCTCTTCAGACATGTTTGTATCAAAGAAGCCAGGAGTGTCAACCACAGTGGTGCATACTAGGGTTTAATCCCGGGATCCGGGATTCCCGGGAAATGCGATCAGAACCATTTCCCGTTTCCCGGGAAACGTTAGACGGGAAACCGGGAAAAAAGTCGCGCGCGTCGATTTGACTTTCAGAAAGAAAAGAAAGCTTCAGAATGTTAAATTTAAGGAAATATTGAGAGAAGGGTTCGTTTAATGCGAAAAGCATTACTCTTCATTTCAGGCACGTTCAGCCTCCGTTTAAGGCTTCAGCCTTCATCTCAAGCGTTTTAATAGAGGTATTAAACAGTTGTACTTTTTTCCTCTTTAATTTGTTGAAATCGTAGGCAATGTGTTTACCCTAAGGTATTTTGTATTATATAATTTTATATTATATATTGTTATATTGCATTATATAGCCTATAAAATATGCCTGCCCTGAACAATAAAGAAATATCTGTTTAACTTCGAGTGTTTCTTTTCCTCGTTTGCAGCCGCTTACTAACAATCATGAATTAGGATACGGGCCTAATGTGTGAAGAAATTATCATGAAATAGATTGCTTTAACATATTTCGCTTTTAAAATGGAGTTGAGTAAAATGTATATTTTTTAGGCTATAAGGATCGGCCAGTTTTTCAAAAGACGATTCACAGCGAACCTACTTTAACCCTCAGACACGGTGTTATAAATTTGCTGTTGCCAGAATGGCAATGACCAAGTCGTAGTGCATTACTCAAGGCCCTGTGTTATGTCATATTATAGTGTAGTACGGTAGTTAACTTTTCAATGACTGTTACAGCGTTCCACTGGTGGAGATATAGCGCAACAGATGTCGCCACGACAGCGTGGCTGAGCCTTTATCAATGCTGTGGAGATGAACCGTATTGTTTTGCACCAGCAGTTGTAAAATATCTTGGTATAATTCCATGTACAATGGAGGAATATTCGAATTATATTTGTTAAGGGAGTGTTGAGGAACGATACAACACCGCATAGCTCGAGCACTCCAATGTCCAGATGTAGGTTTTATTGCGTTAATCAAGCCGACGTTGCCCCCTACTGGGCATAACAGGACATAGCTGGAAAGCTACCTCTACAATATCACAATAGGTTAAGGCCGACACAGGCTACAGAAGGCCTAATTAAAATAAAAAAATAAATAAACTTTTTCCCGGGATTCCCGGGAAATGACGAGCCATTTCGTCATTTCCCGGGCATGAATCAAATCCCGGGAAATGACGAGCCATTTCCCGGGATTTGATTCATGCCATTTTCGGTAAAAATATTAAACCCTAGTGCGTACGCCACCAACAGTTTTGGTTTCTGTTTGACATTCACTTGTTTCGGACTCTGGAGACAGTTTCACCTTCAGCAGGCTGTCTCCCAGTATCATGTTTCCCAGGCTGCTCTTCCCAGAGCCTGTTTTTCCCAGCAGGACAATCCTTCTTTCATTTGACCCTAGAAGAGAATGATATTGTTTTCTGTTTGTTTTGCTTTTTGTAGTCATACTGATGGTTCTGAAAGTTATCATCTGTACCAGTACTTATTAAAGTATTCCACTCTCTCCTTAAGTATTAGGACTCACTCACTCGCTAATGTTTAACCAGTCCCCCCCCCCCCCCCCCCCCCGCACACACACACACACACACACACCTTATTTCAGCATGCATGCAATGTAATCGATGAGGTCATTTTTCATTAACTAAAAGCATTTTTTTTTTACACTCAAATGTCTGGCATGTTCATACATGACCTGTTTTGATTAATGTTTTGTAGATAAATAGAAATAATAATAGCAAATATAAAGAATATCGGCATTTATGAATCACAATTAATTTTTTTACTTTACTGAGCAGATATTACTAACTCCATATGTTACTTTAATGCTGCTTTGTAAACTGGACACTGTTCCTTTGCCATTTGAGAAGCATGACTGCATTTTCGACGCAGAGAGAAATGAGCAGCGTGGCGCATTTCAGAAAATGGTGGCACAATTCAGCCCCACACATTAAACACACTGTCAGGTAGAACATTATGATCCACAGCATCAAAGATAGTCCACTGTAATATACATTTCAATACTCCAAACGTTTACTCAAAGTAAGCAATGCGCAGCATTTCCAGCTCCGTTACTCATGTGCACATGTGAGCTCAAAGTTCAGTCCACCGGTGTTAGCGCAGAGCGACAAGAAGAAGTCGTTCAAAACTCACCATCCATGATGAAAAGAAATGCAGCAGCAGATTAATCAGTTTGATGGCAGTTTTTGTTTTTTTTTGTCGTCCTTCGATTCTCTGCAGCTCGTTGTGCTCTGCTCTTTGTGCGATCTGCGTCACAACTTGTTTGACGACGGTTTCGTTTCAGTTTCGTTTTGACTGCACAAGGAGCAGCATTTCTTTTTAAAACAAAAAAAGAACAAATTTTCAAAGATTGATATATTTATGTTATGTTCATCTCTGTACTGCAGCTCCACAAGAATCCACTGGAATAACAGGTTTCATACTAAAAAGACTTTAAACTCATATTTGGGAGTATTATTGCATTTGAAACGTATGGAGGCTTTGTGGTTTTGGGGGCTTCAGTGTTTTTCTGTCCAACGACGTTTTTGAGAAAATGTTTATTATTATTATTATTATTATTTCCTGAAAGCAGGTACTGCTGCGGCCCCTGGTCTGGTTTCAGGGTTTTGAGTTTATGACCAATACTTAGATTTTAAAATAAAATTAAGCGACCTCTAGCGGTCGTACACGGAAGGGTGTGTGAGTAACAGGTTCGGCTTTCTCTGGGAAATTCCGAAGAAATACGTAAATATGGATTTTCTATGGCAACTAAATGACATTAGATGGTTCTTATATAACACTTTTTTTTGTACTTGAGCACTCAAAGCACTTTATTCAACCTTCCTCAGTCACAGCTGTTCCATCTGCTGACGTACAGCTACATTGGGCACTGATATGACCAACATGACACGCAAAGCCACGTATAGGGGAGGGGGGGGGTCGTTTTGGAAACGCGCATGTGGGTCGTTTTGGAACAAATGACTAATTGTCTTGCGGATTAGTGGACAACCTGTTGCGGATTGTGCTGTTTAGTGTTTATGGAATTTATTATTTGGCGACCTGTCCAAGTTGTATTCTTCCTCTCACCCTATGACAGCAGGGATAGGCTCCAGCCCCCCTGCGACCCTGAAAAGGATACGTGGAAGAGAATGGATGGATGGATATTTCACATACGGCTGTAATCTGGACTCTGTGTTGAGATTTAAAAAGAAAATGGAGCCAAACCACTGCATGCTAAGTTCAAAGAACACAGAAAAATTTCAGGAATTCAGTTCAGGCACATTTATGTCAGCTTGGATATGACACATTAATCAAAGAATAAAGGCATTTAAATGCATTTCTACAATGATGAAGAAACAAGGTGACATATATATACTGTACATGTCTTACAAACATATCATTTGCTTTTAGTGTTTTCCTTAAGATATTCACAATATGTGCTCATGTAACGTTACTACTACTGATCTGATCTATGAGCTACAGACAGCGTATAAACAGGCACGCAAGAGGAATGTAACTATGTGAGGTGCAACAGATCTCAAACAAGATCAAACAAAATGCAGTGCTTTTATTTCCCATCTATGGCATGAAGAGAAAGTAATGTGTATGTTACAGAATTATCTTTTAGCTGTGTGTGTGTGTTTAAACTTTGTTTTATAAATGATTAATGGAATAAATGATTTTTGTGAATAACTCCGGTCTCAGTGCTTGTTATACTACACACATAAGCAGAGTGGTGCACAGTATTCAGCTTATCAGCAAAGAGCACAGACTCACATTTATCATCATACAGCATCCACATTTCTCCTACTTTAGTGCACGCACAAGCCGAACGGATAAAACAGCAAGCATTTTTTTTTCTCTTTGTATAAAAGTATTTAAGAGAAACAGTTGGCTAATAAAGTAAATTAGGCTAATGGTTATAGCTTTTCACTGGAATAAATACATAATAATTTCCCTGTGCATAGACCTTCCATGAGGTGAACTTAGGCCTGATGGACTGGCAGAAACCCTGATCCTGGTACTACCACCTGATCTGTATCTGGATAACATGTGGGAGTTTTGCTCTACACTTTGGATACAAATATTTCCTGTATTCTGCTCCAAGTGCTTTCTGTTTGCATTCACAGATTACAGCATCATCCTTACCCAGATAAATACTGTAATTTGGTTACTCTTGAGACGTTAAAGAGGATGATCAGAGTCTCTTGTTTAAATTACTTCAGGATCTACACTGACAGCATCCTCGACTGGACAGATAACCAGTGGGGCTGTGTTCAGCCCGTTGTCATGAAGACAGGGGTTAAAGTACGGATACAGCGGCTCTGTGAAAGTGAGCCCACTGTAAGTATAAACATGAGTCTTTGCCTCCGTGTTGTAGAAGGACACCAACCCTTCTTCACAGTCCAGGAATATACCAACTTTCTGAGGAATTTCATTCAGGTGAAGGGTGATGGAGGGCCCAGTGCAGGCACACAGACTGCCGCCTTTGCGTCGACATATCGCCCAGTAACCGTTGTCGGGACAAACTGTGATGGCCCCCTTCCTGTTGATGGACTCCCGGGCCACACCAAGATCCCAATCTCTTTTATTCCCAACCTGAAACACAAGAATGCATCACAAAGAAGAAAAGGAGTGAGAAAAAGATCACACTTAATCAACAAGTAAAAAATGTTTAGGCTTGCATTGTTTAATTATAAGCTAACCAGGCTCAGAAACCTTTGATAATGGGCTGGTACTGTCATTTATTTTCTCTGGTCCTCATGTGACACCAAGCACAACAGACAGAAAAGAAGAGGTGAGCATCATAGAGCCACCAGGGGGTGCAAAGAGTTATTTTCCTGCGTATTTAGGTCACAACATTACACAGTACTGAGTCACAGAGAAGGCTTGTGTATAATTTTCTTTTGTGTATTTTAGGCTAAGTCTTGTGCTGTGTTTGCTCAGTCAGATGGCTTCAAAATTGTCAGCAGGTTTTTGGCTTTAACATAAGTTATGTCCACATTTTCCCACAATGACCACAACTACAAATTATTTTACAAGTCAGCATTTTTTGTAATTGTCCTTTAATCCTAACTGAACTACCCAGTAATGTTTCCCAGATGTGAAGCTTTGTTTCCCCAGGACGGCGACGCAGGAGTCGAACCTGCGGGGGTTGTCGGACAGCAAGTTCCTGAAATTCAAGGAGCTCAGGCTCACCTGTGGATCACCACGATCATATTCAGTCACAACAACTAACTGATTCCATAATTATCATTACTTTACATCTTCCTGAGCTCAGGGTCACTAGTTTCCACAAACCCTGAAATATGCTCAGTTGTCTTTTCGGTTCTGTACATCACAGTTTATTTTCTTGGTGAAATTGCACCAAATTTCAGGTGTTTACACAGTAATATTGCAGCGCTTACCTGCAGGTGAGCATTGCTAACTAAGCGAGTGATTGCACAATTATACAAACAGCTGCATGTTTATTTATCCAAGCCTCATCAGCACTTTGTTGGATCCTTTTTGCAGCAGGATTTGGCTGCATTTAGCACTGAGCTTTTGTTGACATGTTGGCTCTGCAAAGGAGTTCTAGTCAGGAATCATACAGCTGCAAATTACGGCGTACCGTTTTACTGTCCGGGGACAGGACGAGCCAGCCAGCAGCAGTAGCAGGATCCAGAGTCACATCCACTGGAGACAGAAACAGAAGAAAAGCATGAAAGATTTGATAATTTTGGATTTATTTATAGTTTTCAAAATTACAGAAACAATGCAGCAAGAAAGTGTTACTCTGAAACTACTGAATACAGATTTTTATTTAAGTTGCCAATTTTGAGTGACTTGTTTGGCTACAGAACATCTGGATTCTGCATCACATACACATGTACGTGTTTGGAGAGGCTTAAAGATTATTTATATGCAATGTGAAGAAGCAGTTTGTTTTTAGTACATATTTTATTGGATATGTTAGTGACAAACTGTTCATTCTCATGTAATCCACATATTATATCCATGCACGTACCTGCATATTTGTTCGCCCTGCTTACTTCTGCAAAGGAACAGAACAGAAACTGTGTGTTACTTTAGTTTCATTAAACAGTATGTAATATCATAGAACTTGGCAAAATATTCTTATTTTGGTGAATGTTGTAAGGTTTAATTTAGTGTACCACTAAAGGTAATTCTGTGCAGAATCAAAGCATAAAATATGATATAATACAGACAAAAGGCAACAGGTTTATGATAAAACTAGAGAACCCAGACACGCAAAGACTAAAATCTTTGTCACTGATATTAATGTAACGATTACAGACCTTCTGCCGACATTTCCTTCTCAAGTTCATGGCAGATGTCGGCCAGTTTGGAGAAGGTTTTCCTCACAGTCATTATGTAGTTTTCTGACTGGACTTTGACATCAGACCAGTGCTTGATAGACGCTGGGGCGCTCAGATGTGAAGAGCTCTAAAACAGCACCAGTGACAGATATGAGTACAAATAAACAGGCAGACAATCAGCAGTCTGCATAATGACATATCAAAATTTTAAATGCTTTAACCTGCTTGGTTGAGCTGAATATTAAAGTGAAATATTCATTCTGACCTGCAGGAGGAGAAACGGGTTCTCAGTGTGCTCCAGGTGCTCCAGCTCGCTGCTTCTGTTCTCCAGTTCATTGACCTCCTGGTTGATCTCCTTGAGAAGCTCCTCCGCTTTCCTCTCAGCTGCCTCGTGCTTCCGTTCGATCTCCTCGATGAGCAAAGCCTGGTTTTCCTCAATTACGCTTATCATCTTCGTGGCAGCCTGAACACTTGTCTGTATATCTTTTTCTTTATTTCTCTGCAGATGTGCATAAAATATTTAAAAAATATGACTTTTGCAGATCGGTACCCCTTATGTAATGAAACAAAATGCAAAATGAAACAGTTTTGTAACTGATAATTGTTACAAAGAATATGTCTGCTTATAATCAAAATCACAGGTTCATGCAGTCTGTTTTCTCTATTAATATCATAGTGTATCCCACTCACCAGAATGGAGACAGCATTGCTTTAGAAAAGTGTCAAACTAGAGAGTAAGGACATTAAAGAAAAAGACTTTTCTGAGAAGAAGCTCAAGTGGAGGATTTTTAGCTTTTATGTACTATTTGTTTTATTCACTTTTATTGTTATTTCCATAATTATTCTGTCATTTAATCTGAGTCTTTTGTGCACTAGGTTACTCTGTACTTACAGTTTGCATGTGCACTGTAGCAGTATAAACTGTATATAAAAGATCCAGGCCTGAAAACTGAAGCTAATGTGGAAGTGCCTTTAGCCTGCATCCCCCCCCCCAAAAAGGCCTGCAGGTGGAGACTCCTCCATATTTTATTTCCAGTCTACATGAAGCATTTTTTTCCTGGGAACACTGTTGCTTTTTATGGAAGCTTGGTTCTGCCACTAAAAAGAAGAAAAAAAATCACCATCCATAACTCAAAATTTCAAGAAAAAACAACTCAAAATTTCGAGCTGTGGATGGTGATTCTCTCTCTTTTTTTTTTTTTTTTTTTAAAAAGCTTGCATAGCTTTTCTTCTGATGTGAGCTGTTGCAAATGATTTAATTGAAGTTTTGTGAGTTGAGTAAAGGTCATATTAAAAAAATATTAAATGACAAAATGTACTTTGCTCAGCTCCACTGACTCGTTGATTTCTTCAGCCTTTTTTAATCTGCTCTGCATCATGTGTTGATAGTGCTCTTGAGTCTTCTTCACCTTCGTCTGTAAAGGTTGAAGTTGAAATCATTTATTTTACATGTCAGATCATCTTTAAGTTCTTTACAAGAGAATCTATAAATGTTCTTATATTTAACTGTTTGTGTTTGATAAAATAAAGACCTTGATCCTATTGATCTCCTTCTCCACTGGCACGAGCTCATGATGTTTGTGATCCTTCTCTATGCAAGTCATGCAAACAGGCATGTGGTCTTTCTTGCAGAACTTCTCCAGGACCTTGTTGTGATGTCTGCAGAGGGGACTCTTGCTGAAGGTTGCTGGATCAGTCAGCCTGTGCTTCACCATCACTGGATCCCTTAGATGAGGTGCCAGATGATTTTCACAGTACGACGCCTGGCAGACGTGGCAGAACTTGACAGCTGCTAATTTGTTTTCCTGGCAGATGTCACAAGGAACAGGCTCAGGCTTGGAGGACTGTCTTTTAATGTGGTGTCTCTTTGCTGGAACTGGTCTGTGTGCCTGTCTTTCCTTCACAGATCTTTGAAATTATAATGTCCATCTGATTAATTCCATTCACATTAAAACGTTCAAATAAAACACTATAATACTGTTAAAATCAACCAACCTTTGAAAATTTTCAGTGATTTCTCTTAAGCCCACATTGATCCTGAGTTCGGGGCGTTTTTTGAAGTTTTCTTTGCACAGCGGACAATCTGACCTATGCACCACATCCCAGTAGTGTTTGATGCATTCCAGGCAGAAATTGTGTCCACATGGAATAGACACAGGGTTTTTGAAGCTCTCCAGACAGATGCTGCACTGAAATTGCACCTCAGACAATAAGGAGGCCATGTTTCTGACAAAGAAATTTTGTTACCTACAGTTGCTGGAATATTATGTACATTGTGGGGTGTAACATGGATTTCAACTCATCAATTCAGATTTTAAGCTTACATTTTAAAGTACATGTAAAAATGCAGACTACTCAGAAATTTACTGTGCAGACAGTTCAATCAATCAATAAGTTTCTAAAGGGTCACTGATTTTAAATGCTTGACCCATCTAGACAGCAAACTAAAAGGACTAAAGATTACTTTTATAATTAAACATGTAATCAAAGTCATTTGTCCACTGTACCCTTTTCAGTTAGATTCACAACTCAGGCCAGAGAAAGTATTTATTTTAGATGCTTCTTGGAAGTAGATACACAGATAGAAAAAGGAAAACTTCTGTATATAACTATACCAGTGTTAACATATGCAAAATCAAAAACCATATCAAATTCTGAGAAAATTCAAAGTTTCTCCTTTCATCTGATGATCTACTTTATAATCAGACGTATCAGTGAGGAAATACTGTTTATTTTAAGCTAGATTAACTTATTTATCAGAAGTATTGAGAGCGTCAAAGAGACAAAGCAGTGAATTGGAACGATTCCAATGAAAACTACATAAACTCTTCCGAGTTCCTTCTTGCGATTTCATGACTGTTTTTTATGTTTGAGTATTTAACTTGCAAACTTGTGAGTTTTGTCTTGTATATCTGCTCCTCAGGCATTTATCACCGCATTTTATTTGATCAGTTTGCCCTTCATTGAGTCCTCTCTAACACTCAAAGCATTAAGGTGCACAAATATCACGAAAGGGTTTCATTTGTTCTTATTCAAATGTTGATGCCTCAAATTTTCATGAAATATTATTCATTAAATATTATTCTATGCCTTCTACCTACATTTTACATGCCACCTCAAAGATACCCACTTTCACTATTTTAACTCTGTGCCTCTTTTTGTTTTTAATTGCTGACTCTATTTGTGACAAAAGTCAGTTTATCTGAAAGAAAAAGCATCATATATTCTCATCTGCTACACTAATTTAATTAGTATAAATAATGCCTTACTTGTTTGGGTTGGTTGACAGAAAGCCCTTGATAGATGTGATAAACGCACTATGAATGTCCACAAAAACATGCTCCTCTCTCTAAAAAAAATCAAACAGATCAAAGTTCCTCCCACAGTGGAATTTCCCAAACAGTTATACCAGTTATTCTTGTTCTCCTTCTTAAAGCTTCCCAGTTCTTACTCTACATTTTAACTGGTATTCACTGTTTCAAATTCTTCTTTCTGCAGTTATCAAATACAATATGTTCTTATGATAATCCCAAATAAAGTTAGAACACAGGTACAAAAACAACAACATGCTATTTCTTGCTTATTTGGTGCAGAAACTCTGTGACTTCCCATTTCTTTCCTTGGAAATCTGTTTCTGTCTACGAAAGAAACAAAACAGAAAAAACTAAAAATATTTATTTCTGGACCACATTTCAAAACTTCCTTAATAAAAGTTTTCACAAAAGCAGCAAATAAAAAAAAATATAAGGCCTAAATTCAGAAGGTTAAAAGCGATATAAAAATTGTATTAGCGTATAAAGATCAATACAGTGCAGGAACAGGTAAATAAATTCTTAATAATATGGTATAAGATGAAACTCAAAGGAGATCACAGGCAGAAGTGCTCAATTAACTTTCTCAAGGGGCCATGAGAAACGGGGACTGATGTGGAGGGGCCCTTTGGGAAAATTAATTAGGCACCCCTGCCAGAACCTTGGGCCTCTGATTACAAACACTTAGTCACCTTTAGCCTTTAACCGTTCTCCCAGAACAGACCAAAGACTTCTTGCCTGAGCACACACACCCAATTATCCAGACAAACACAGCTAGCAGACTATCTCTATGACACCATCCTCTGTTTAAGCTGAAACTATCTCTAGTTTATGCAGAAGAAGAGACAAAACTAGTATGAATTTTAAATAAGTGATCCTTTTCTTATTTATCTTTGATGGAGATGCATCAAAGTGTGCATCTGCATCTGTTTCTGTTAGAAGTATCACTGTTGCTACTCTGCTCTGTTTTGTTTCACTGGTCCACCCGTGCAGTACATCATACCCCCCCTCAGCCATCACGGGGACATGCCTGGTTTAACCTTTTACCTGAATGCCACAGCAAACTTGTGTGCTTCACACTTCCAATCCCTGTGTTTATGTATAGCTGTCTTTCTTGCTTGCTCTCTGCAGGGTTGTTGCTCATACACTCACATGTGTTAACTTAACAAGTTCTCATAAGATTACATTTTGAACTAGGACTGTGCAAGTCTTTATTTCAATTACAATGCTGGCTTCCAGTGATTATTTAAATAATTTCTGTGCCCCGTTTTATTTTGCAATAATGTTCTCATGTTGCCTTTCAGCATACCACGTTTTACTTTTGGCCCTCTACAAAAGTCCAAAGTCACTCTCTTGATTAAGTAGAAATTGTTTGATTAAGAAGAAAAATTTTGTCTTTTTAAAAATTTAATCAACCCACTATTCAACCAGTCGTGAGCAATCGTGTTAAATAATTGGGATGATGAGAGTCAAACCTTAATACAGATTTGCATGCGTTTGGTTTAATGTAGCTGAAAGCTTATGTGTGCCATAAATCAACGCATACCAATCTGTATTTAAGGTTTGTCTCTCATCATCCACTGTAGCACAAACTGGGTGTCATCAGGACGCTACAACACAGAGTGGACACCAGACGCAGCAGCCAAAGAAGCAAAAGAAAATTGTATCAAAAAGGTACCGAGTAAATGCAGTTACCTCAGCTTGGTACTGGCCAAAGCTAGGAAGGCTCCTAAAGAATGCTCCAGGCAATCCAGGAGAGAAGAACAAAAACTGCTGCCAAAGCAAAAGCCATTGGTGATATCTTATGTGTCAGAAATATCAGAAAAGCTGAGACGCATTTTTATACAACAGCATGTCTCTGTGGCTTTCAAACACCAAATATTGGTCCACCCCAAGGATCAGGTCCCGCAGTACAAACAAAGCAGTGTAGTGTACACTGTTAAGTGCTAAGATTTATGGGGAATAGGTTAGAGATCCCTCTGTCATGCTGGCTGATTTCAAATACCAGCTTGCTGCTAGTAATATTACACCTAAATCAATCAATCATTTATCAGATCATCAAGAACTTCAATGAGAGTGGTTCAATTGTTGTATTCCAGCCTGTTCAGGGATTAATTCTGGTGTTGGAGTTGTGGGCATTATTCCCCTGACAGATTCATTGTGATTATTTTTTATCATGACCATTTGAGTGTTTTTATGTCTTTTTGCTGTTTTTAGTGTGTGTGTCTGTGTGTGTGTGTGTGTGTGTATGCCTAATACAGTAGGCATCCCAGGTTTTTTTCTTTTTTTTTTTAGCTAAATGGAGTATTTTATTGGTGTAGCTGTGGTGTTGTGTGTTTTGTTTGTTTCCTTCCCCTCTTGTCAGGGCCCCTGGCTGCCAGTAAGTCCATCCCAGCCTTTTGTTTTTTTAATTATTTTAAGTTCCTCAACTGGTGCGCAATTAGTGCCACAGCCCAGACACCTTATGTTTTTATGTTTAGATTTTTAAATAGTATTGTTTTAATAAAGTATCCTCTTTTTAACAATTGACCCATCTCTTGCCCTGGTGTATTTATTCGAACCTGTGTAGTCTCCGATGCTAATTTTGAATCCATTTCTTTATAAATTTAATATTTTCTCAGGATGAAATTCCCCCAGGTGGCAGCGAATATTCAGAGAAACCTTGACCGCATTGTCACACAGGCAAGTGTGAATGTGTCTGTGCATGCAGTGAGGTAGAGACTTTTGAAAGATGGCCAGGTGTCAAAAAATGCAGCAAAGAAGCCACTTTTCTCCTGGCAAAACATCAAGGACAGACATATTCTGCAAAAAGTATAGGGACTGTACTATTGGGATATGTTCCCCTGATCCCCAACAAAACTACAATGAACAGTGGAAGTGTGATAAATCATCTTTTAAACATTTTCTCATGTAGCTGGTATGCCCGTGTTTTTAGCTTTGCTAATTGCACACTTAAAACTGAGCAAAGTTCCTGATGACAAATATATAAAATGTATTTAGCTGGGACATACTTAAATGTGCAGTCTGCACTTATAATGTGTTTAACAAGGATTCAGTAACTTCATGTTGTAATTATGTCAGTGTGATTGTGTACAAGAAGAAATAATTCAATTATAATTACTGTAAGTGGTGAGAAAGACCACAGAAAAAAATGGAAACCCAGAATGGACAAAAAAAAAAAAAAATATTGGAAGCAGAAAAACAAAACATAATTTGTAAGTGAAGCAGGCAGAGTGTGGACCCAAAATGCAGGGCTCAGAGTCAGACATGAACTTGAAGCACAACTTTTATTGCTGGCGAGAAGCAGGAAATAAATAAAACATACAGAGCATAGTTACTCAGACAAACTGGAACCAGAGCAGGAAAACTTACTACCATGAGGGACGACACAGCAATGAACTAAGGAGGGGCACCTGGGTGGCTTAGTGGTGAAGCTGGCAACCACATACATATGCCCAGTGGCTCCTGGGTCCTTCCATTTCTTGTCTCTCTCCACTGCTGATAAAAAAGCTGCTGTGGCTGGAACCAGAGCAGGAAAACTTACTACCATGAGGGACGACACAAAAATGCAAAAAAAAACCCCCCAATGAACTAAGGAAAACTGAGGGCTTAAATACATACAGGGTGATTAAGGAAACAGTACACAAATGGGGGGAACAGGTGAACTAAATCAAACTAAGCAAAACTGAACATAATGCACAAAAGACCAGATTGACAAAACAGGAAGTGACTAGACATGACAAACACAGGCTTGACAATTAGACTACACATGGACTCAGGGAAAGCAACAAACTGTAACCAAGAACAGAACTTCTGAGAGCTATAACAAAAACCTGACCAGGAATTAAAGGTACAAAAACTCAATATTGCAAAACATACAAACTAAGAATCAAAAGCTGAAACAGGCAACAAAGGGAATAACAATATCAGGATCTCAACAAACCCAAAAAACACAAGACTGGGTAAAAGGACCAGGAAGATGACAAAAGGTCATTTCACATGTTTAAAACATGTGTAAAAAAAAAGTATCAAATTACTTTCATTATTAAACATCTTTCTGTGTATTTGTCCTAAAATGAGCAACTTTGGACTGTATGGATAAAAGACACTACAGAGAATGTTTGAAAATATAGTAAGTGTTTCAGTTCCCCTTAGAGAGAGAGAGCTAAAATATTGTATTTCCTTCCTTCTGATCAGAATAATGAATTAGAGTAAATAACATCCTTACAAAAATGAATCACCAGACAGTGATGTTACTGAACCTGTTCTGAAAGTTCTCAATTGCAGCTGTATGAAATATAATACTATAGATGAAGCACAACAATTGCTAGATATTCTTACTAGGTGAGCTCTTATACGCCATACAGTGTGAAAAAGCCACTGATCATTGAGCCTGATCTGTGCAGACTGACACAGCTACTATCTTTTGACTTTTTAGTGATGAAAGGATAGATAGTGCTGTGCAGAAGTCTTAAGCTACCTCTCATGTCTTTCTATGGAAAATGGGAAATGGATCCGTGATTTATTGAAGCATGTGCAAACACTAAACACAGTACATAAGGCAAACTCTATTTGTAATATTCTAACAAGCTTGAAAGTCAATATGTGGTATGACATGTTGTTTCTTCAACACAGCCTGAACTCTCTTAAGAAGACTAAGAACAACATTACTGATTCCAGGCAACCACAAAAACACCTCTTTTTCTCAGCTGGAATAGGGTGATGGGGGGACCTTTAAGAAGTGGGGAACCGGAGGGTGTGTTCCAACTATCAAGGGATCACACTCCCCAGCCTCCCCAGGAAGGTCTGCGGGAGTATGGGGTGTCTGACCTGTTGTTGCGGGCCATTCAGTCCTGGTACAACCGCACTGAGAGCTTGGTCAGTATTGCCGACAATAAGTCAGACTCATTTTTCCTGTGGGTGTTGGACTATGCTAGGGCTGCTCATTGTCACCGATTTGGTTCATAATTTTTATGGACAGAATTGTGGCGTAAGGCTTCTGCTTTGGTAGATTCAGAATTTTTTGGGGGGGATAAAGTGGTCCTGTTGGCTTCATCAGGTGGTGGTCTTCAGCTTGCAGTGGAATGGTTCACAGCTGAGTGTGAAGCGGCTGGTATGAGAGTTAGCAGCTCTAATTCGTTTGGCTCAGGGACGAGTTGCTGCCCCGGATGGAGGACTTTAAGTATCTCAGCATCTTGCTCATGAGTAAGAAGAAGAAGAAGAAGAAGAAGAAGAAGAAACAGCCTTTATTGTCCCACAGAGGGGAAATTTGGGTGTAACAGCAGCCGCAGTTATTATAAATATAAATAAAGATATAATATATATATAAAAAGAAAGGAACAGGAGACTGACAGATGGATTAGGGCTGCATCTGCTGTGATGCGGACACTGCACCAGTCCGTCATGGTGAAGAGGGAGCTGAGTGTGAAGTCAATCCACATCCCCACCCTCACCTATGGTCACAAGCTTTGGGTAGTGACTGAAAGAACAAGATTGTGAATACAAGCAGCAGAAATGAGCTTCCGCCAAAGTGTGGCTGGCCTCTCCCTTAGAGATAGGGTGAGGAATGCAGCCATTGGGGAACAGCTTAAAGTAGAGCTGCTGCTCTTCCACATGAAAGGAGCCAGTTGAAGTGGTTTGGGCACATGAGTAGGATGCCTACTGGGTGCCTCTTGGGTGAGGTGTTCCGGGTATGTCCTATTGGAAGGTGGCCCCGGGGCAGACCCAGGACACACTAGAGAGATTATATCTCCCGGCTGGCCTGGGAAAACCTTGGGGTCCCCCTGGATGAGCTGGAGGAAGTGGCAGGGGAGAGGGCAGCCTGGGCATTTCTGCTTAGGCTGCTGCCCCTGTGACCTGGCCCCTGATAAGCAGAAGAAAGTGGATGGATGGATGGATGGATGGATGGATGGATGGAAGGAAGGAAGGAATAGCGTGGTATCTTCCAGATTTGCTCCATGTCAATGAAAAAAGCTATTCTCTTCTCCCCACAGAAGATCAGGACTTGACAAAAACAAAAGAAAATCAATAAAAATACAACAAAAATAAAGTAAGGAGATCAGAACTATCAGACTTTGTTGCTATGAGTTGAAACATGTGTTCTCATCATTTCTGTCATGGTCCTGGGCATATCTGTCAAGTTTTGTATTTAAAAATATGGGAAACTTTTTTCCCACTGAAAATATAAGTTGCTATATGACGTCATCACCTAATTTGCATAATTGATGATGATTTAAACCAAAAACGTTTAAATTTGGATTCATCACAACACCTGTTGCCACTGAATTTCAGTCCTGTTTTTGTGTAAATATAGCATGCCTCAGCATTTTCACCCTACTTCCCTTGCTTAAGAGTGACTTCTTGACAACCACCTTTCCAATGAGACCATTTCTGATGGGGCTTCGTTGAAAAGTTGTTGGCTCAACTGTAAGTCCAGACGCATCTCTTAGGTCCTGTGTCAGATCTTCACTGGATTTTGTTCCCCCTATTTATCAAGAACATGACTTTCAGATACTATTTATCTGCCTTAGATAGGTTTTTAGGCCTGGCACTTCTTCTTTTGTCCTGTACTTGGCCAGTTTCCACTGTTTTTTTGTTTTTTTTTAAGGGACATCATGCACACCTTGCTGAGATTTGCCTAGTTTTCAGCTAATAGTTCTTTGGAAATCACCTTGTTAAAAGGAAATTTAAAAGTAAAATTATTTCAATATCAACAGCCATAAAGAGACAGCATCTTCAAGCTCAATTAAACTTAGAAAATGACATTAAAAACTTGAAAGTAAACATCAACAGTCTGGGAGTGAAGAAGACAATAAAGCCCTATAAATGTCTAAAAAAGAATTAAATGTATTGTCAACATACAGGGGTTGGACAATGAAACTGAAACACCTGGTTTTAGACCACAATAATTTATTAGTATGATGTAGGGCCTCCTTTTGCGGCCAATACAGCATCAATTCATCTTGGGAATGACACATACATGTCCTGCACAGTGGTCAGAGGGATTTTAAGCCATTCTTCTTGCAGGATAGTGGCCAGGTCACGACGTGATGCTGGTGGAGGAAAATGTTTCCTGACTCGCTCCTCCAAAACACCCCAAAGTGGCTCAATAATATTTAGATCTGGTGACTGTGCAGGCCATGGGAGATGTTCAACTTCACTTTCATGTTCATCAAACCAATCTTTCACAAGTCTTGCTGTGTGTATTGGTGCATTGTCATCCTGATACACGGCACCGCTAGCACAAGTATTGGGCCAAGGGAATGCCATGATATGGCAGCCCAAACCATCCCTGATCCACCCCCATGCTTCACTCTGGGCATGCAACAGTCTGGGTGATACGCTTCTTTGGGGCTTCTCCACACCGTAACTCTCCCGGATGTGGGGAAAACAGTAAAGGTGGGCTCATCAGAGAACAATACATGTTTCACATTGTCCACAGCCCAAGATTTGCGCTCCTTGCACCATTGAAACCGACGTTTGGCATTGGCACGAGTGACCAAAGGTTTGGCTATAGCAGCCCGGCCGTGTATATTGACCCTGTGGAGCTCCCGACGAACAGTTTTGGTGGAAACAGGAGAGTTGAGGTGCAAATTTAATTCTGCCGTGACTTGGGCAGCCGTGGTTTTATGTTTTTTGGATACAATCCGGGTTAGCACCCGAACATCCCTTTCAGGCAGCTTCCTCTTGCATCCACAGTTAATCCTGTTGGATGTGGTTCGTCCTTCTTGGTGGTATGCTGACATTACCCTGGATACCGTGGCTCTTGATACATCACAAAGACTTGCTGTCTTGGTCACAGATGCGCCAGCAAGACGTGCACCAACAATTTGTCCTCTTTTGAACTCTGGTATGTCACCCATAATGTTGTGTGCATTGCAATATTTTGAGCAAAACTGTGCTCTTACCCTGCTAATTGAACCTTCACACTTTGCTCTTACTGGTGCAACGTGCAATTAATGAAGATTGGCCACCAGGCTGGTCCAATTTAGCCATGAATCCTCCCACACTAAAATGACAGGTGTTTCAGTTTCATTGTCCAACCCCTGTACAAGGAGGAAGGTGCACTTAGATTTATAGGATGAACGTATTATGAATTTGGAAACAAAGGAGGTAAACTAATGGGATTTCAACTGATCTAATTGAGATCGCCTTTTTTCTTTTCTTTTTTAAAAAATTTATTTTATTTTATTTACCAGGAAAGGTTCTGTGTTCAAATGTCATGTTTATATTTGCAATATGGTTGTGCATGTCTGGAGCTTAAAGTGAGCTAAAAAAATAAAAAATAAAAATAAAAGGGAGTTTTTCCTTCCAAAATACTATTTTATTCCTGTCAGAATGTTATTTTGGGCATTTTCATAGATACAACTAAAGAATGAAAATAAAATGATGTGTTTTGTGACACACTGCAGTAACAAAGTGACTAATGATACAATTCCAAATTGATTCTTTACTAAGTTGTATGTTAAGTGTCATGGTCCGGGTTCCATTTCTTTTGTTGTGTGCTTTGTTTATGTTTGAGTTTCTAGTTCCTTGTGTTTCCCAGTGTTCAGTGTCAGGTCTGCGTCTCTGTTCCCTTGAGTCACTTCCTGTTTTATTTTGACAGTTTCATGTTCCCTGTGCTTTGTGTTTAGTTTTGCCTCCCCTTTGACATTAGGTTCATTTGTTTCACCTGTTGTTCCCTGTTGTTTCCACTCTCCCTGATTTCCTTGTGTGTAGATAGATAGATAGATAGATAGATAGATAGATAGATAGATAGATTACTTTATTTCATCCCCGAGGGGAAATTCCTGTGTTGCACAGCAGCAGTGCACATAAACACACACACACACACACACACACACACACACACACACACACACACACACACACACACACACACACACACACACACACACACACAAAAAACCAGATATAAAACCTATAAAAAACCTATTAAACCCCTCATATATACATGTATACACAGAACACTCCAACGTTCATTAATAGAAACTGCACAATGTGAAGTGAGCAATTTCGTAATAGGTATATCAAACCTCTTTATCAAGAAAGGGATGAGTCATTATATAAAGTTATTGCAGTGGGCAGGAATGATTTCCTGTAGCGTCCTTAGTGCAGCGAAGCTGATACCACTTCCCCAACAGACGGCTGCAAAGAAAACTGCACTTTCAACAACAGACTTGTAGAAGATGTGCAACATCTTGCTGCACACACCAAAGAAGTAGAGTCTACTCCCTTCCTGTATACAGCTTCCATATGACACCTCCAGTCCAGTCTGTTGTCCAAGTGAACTCCCAAGTATCTGTAACTCTCCACCACCTCCACCTCTTCTACCAGGATGGATACAGTATTTGATGCAGTAGTCTTCTTCTTCCTAAAGTCCACTACCATCTCCTTTGTCTTACTAACATTCAGAAGGGGATGGTTGTTTCCACACCACTCTACAAAGCGCTCTATCAGTTCTCTGTATTCAGTCTCCTGTCCACCACTGATACACCCCACAATTGCAGAGTCATCATAAAATTTCTGTAGATGACAAAACTCTGTGTTATACTGAAAATCGGAGGGGTACAAGGTAAAGAGGAAAGAACCCTGGGGCTGATTCCATCTGGCCCCGCCACCTTGTTCTGGTGCAGTCTCTTCAGTTGATTCCTAACCTGACTGCAGGAAACATACAGGTGTGCGGCGGGGGTAGAGGAGAGCACAAGACGACCTGAATTTAAGGAGCTCTTTGAAAGTGTTGA
The DNA here is from genome assembly GCF_007364275.1 of Archocentrus centrarchus. Taxonomy (NCBI): domain Eukaryota; kingdom Metazoa; phylum Chordata; class Actinopteri; order Cichliformes; family Cichlidae; genus Archocentrus; species Archocentrus centrarchus. Next base: position 15,440,420 of record NC_044363.1, on the reverse strand, counting down.
TGGGGCTTTGTGTGAATCTCCTGCATTTGGGTCTTTTCCCTCTCCAGATAGCCCCCACCGTGACAATAAGTGTTGATAGAACACTGGTTTGACCCTTGAATTAGGAGCCATTGTTTATGCTTGAGTGGTTGATAGGACAGTGTTACGTAACTTCACAAACAAACAACAATATTCCCAGTAAATGGTCAGGTATAAAGATTGGACTGAAAATGAGTGAAGAAGCTCTGAAAAAACTTCCAAAAGCCTGTTTTGCGCAATACCACTTTAAAAATAACAGAAATATTTAAAAAAATATGAAAATAAAAAATATTTAAAAATCAGGGTTGCTCAAGATGTTTGTCGGGTAGTTTTCTGTTTTTCAAAGTTTTTTGCACTTCCATTTTCAGTATTTATACTTAGATGTGACAGAAGTGTTACAGAAGTAGAACTGAAGTCATTAGATGGTGAGAAGTGTCTGTTTACCCTGTACTTTATTGCCACCAAGTGGCACAGTCAGAATACTGTAGACAGTGATTACGGGTTTAGTGAAAACTTAACTTGTGCTAATCAGCAGCAAGGCCATGCTGTGCTTTTACTTGTTACGGTAAATGTATTCATCTCCACATACATGTGGAATATGATCTTTAACTCATAAAAGTATTACTGAAGTTCAACAAGTGATCAAGTTGGAGGAAAAACAAACAATATTTGTGTAATAATGCCACTGATTATATTTCTGCATTCATTTGCGAGTTGGTGTAGAAGTTGAGCCAGGATCCACTAAGTGTTGTGAGTTCATTGCTCAATTCCCCTTTTGAATATTAAACACCACATTTGCTTACACAATTAGAACAATTTACTCATTCATTCATTTGCAGATTGAAACCTTCTTTTGTAAACCATCAGCTGTCTGACAAATGTTACATATGCAAAGAGTATAGAATAGGAAAATGTGTAAATTTACATCAATTTCATGATTTCAGAGATATTTTAACAGAGCTACAGTATTACACAAATAAATTGGATTAACTCAAAGGGAGAAACTTTTAAATGATATATGACTCATACAGTGGCCCTTTGTCTTGTATCTTATAACAGTGTTGCTCCAGGACCATCATTCAAACTGACTCAAAGAAGAAAAGAAAAGGCTGAAAACTGCCAAAATGGGATTTTGCATTATGGTCATTTAGTGTGCCTGACCAGGTGAGATTATACAGAGCTGAGATGATGAACTGAAGCTTGAAAATAAGACTAAAACCTTTTTTACACTTTGTTTTTGAAGTTTTCACTCACTGCTTGTTTACATTAAAGCAGTGATTCTCAAACTGTGGGGCTAGCTTTAATGGGTTAAAGCAACAAATCAGTACTAGGGTTGACATCAAGGGCTGGTTTGTGGACTCCTACCACCATCTTGGTTTTTGTGTGCAAAATTATCATCTAAACCTAGTTAGCTTGGTTAATAAGCCTGTATCCACAGATAAGTGTCAATTAAGGCTAAAAAACATATAAAATGAAGATTACGTACAAGACCTGCATAAAAAATTTCCCAAACAATACCAACAGCACAAATATGATCAAAAGGTCCAGTTTAGCAACTGCAGTTAGAGGACGTTAGGCCAAGAAGACAGCTAGTAGCACCCACTTTTACTTTATGCCATAATACAAATTAAATGGATAAATGATAGAAAAGAAATCATCCACCCCAGTGGAAATGAAGAGGAAAAATAATTATAGAGCAGAAAGCTATATTTTCTATCAGGCTGCACATTAGGAATGTGTGCGATTACTAGACTAGACGACTAATCATCGCTATTGTTACTAGTCAGTACCGGACGTACTAGTCGGTTAGCCTAATTATTAGTAAGGTTGTAATTAACCCAGTGCTGGTAAGTATTTATCCTAAATGTTATGCAGCCATCTACCACCAGATGGAGCTGCAGCCCTTACATTGTCATAGAAAAATGCCATAACGTATACGTTATGGCATTTTTCTATGACGATGTAAGGGACGTGCAAGTGCACGTGCCGAGAAACACCCTTCATTCCCTACATTTCCGGATACTTTCTCCAAGTTTGTACAAAGAAGCAACAAATCTGACCACAGCAAAGAGTAGGACCCAGGAGGGAAAAAAGTTCCAGCATTTTATGTTTCTCTCGGACAGAGCCGGCTCAAGCCTTGAAGGGGCCCTAAGCAAAATTTGATTTGGGGGCCCCCCTCAGTCTCAGCCCATTGAAAAACAATGTATTTCAATATGATACACAGTGTAAAACTATGTCCATGGCATAGCTGAATGCATTCCATATCCAATTTAGAGGGCATAGACGTTTTAAGAAATATGTGATTTAGGGTGTTTGACCTGCTCTTGTTGGACATGTTGGACATGCTCTTTTCATCCAAAAGATCTATATTTTTACATAACTGTGCAAATGCACCTAATTACAGACAAGTAAATAAGCCATTTGTAATATATAAATAATAATTATGTAGCATACAGAATTGCCAAGCATCAATAGAATAATATCAAACACAAATGGTCAACAATTGGGCCCAGTACTGTAAATGTTATTACGCTGCTATACCACAAAATGGCATGGTGGCACCCCAAGAGCATAAATGGTGCTTAAAAGTGAGGTCCAGTAGTCTAACCATGCAACTTGACCACAGTGTGAAAACAACAAAACGCCGTCACCAGAGGAACAGTGATTGAACCAGGATAAACCCCCACAGCTCAAAAATGCACAGTTATGTCTGAACATGCAGGAATAAAACCAAGATATGCAAAGCTAGCACGTCCCATCCACTAAACTTTGTAAATATTGAACAACTCTGACATATAAGAGTCATGATTCTGCAGTGTGGCAGGCAGGATAAGGACCCAAACACAGGACTCAGGAGGGAAAGCATGAACTCAGAAATACACAACTTTATTGCTGGATGCACATCAGATACAATGAAACTACAGTAGAAAGTTCACCTGGAGCTAATAGGTCAACAACTAGGAATACACAGGGAAACTCTGACCCAGGAAACACACTACCTGAGTGAGACAAAGAACAGGAGGACACAGACGATACACACGAGGTCATCAGGGAGAGAGGACACACCAGGGAGCACAGAGGAACAAGACAAAACTGAATATGATACAAAGTAAAACAGGAAATGGACATGGAAATAAATGCTGACTTGACACAACACAGGGAAGCAGACACACTGAGGGACTGCAACACCTATACTAGACCACAAGATCATAACTAGACACAAGAGGAGGACTTAAATATAGCAGAGACCAGGACTAAAGTCCACTTAACAGGAAAACAAACCAGAAACAATGAAACACCAAACAGAACCGGGAACACAGGAAGGCTGAGAACTGAAACAGGATTAAATAGAAAAGTGAACAACAGCCAAGAACAGATCTCAGAAAACTAAGAGGCCTGAGGATAGAAACAGTGAAACCAACCAGGAATTATCAGAAAGACAAAAATTCAAAACTGCAAAAACACAATAAACTAGGAATCAAACAGTAACATTATAAATTTAAAAAATGAAAGTCCTTAAATTATAAACGCTGGGTCAAAAACCCACGACATGATGATAGGATTCAAGCAAAACTTATATTAACTAGTAACACACTGAGGACGGTGATGCACGCTGACAGGTTGCTTTTGACAGACACAGTGACATGTTAAATACCATACTTAGCCAGCTAGCGATAGCTAAGTACGTTTGGAGCTGGTTACAAACTAAACGTGTTGTAATTGCTCACATAGCTTTGTCTTTTGTTTGGTTCTCTAATCTTCTCCTTTCCCTCCTCTCTGCCTCAGAGGTCCTTTCAGTCATATTTCTGTTTCATAGCTTCATCCACAAATGACCGAAACTGAAGAACGATCAGGTTCACCTGGAGCACTGCCAATGCGCATGCCTACCCAAACTACCTGAATTCATGCTAACGTGCAGTCAGTCAGCAAGTGCCCTACTCATGAAATTAGTATTACAATTGTACTAATATGAAGGGGTGGAATCGTTTCTTCTTTCTCTTAGGACACTGGCATGTTAAAAAAATAAAAAGGTTCATCACAAATATAGGTGAGCTTGGGGGCCCCCTGGTGGTCAGGGGGCCCTATGCAGCCCCATATGTCGCCTATGCCTTGGGCTGGCTCTGCTCTCAGACGACTGCATGTAAAACACCGGGACACGATCGAAAGGTAATTAACACACGCAATGCACCTGCACAGGTACCAACACCAGCCAACAACATCGGTCGCTTAGGTTATGTCATAGCAGCTGAAATCTGAATCAGGGGTAAGCTGGAGGAGGTGGCTGGGGAGGCCTGCTCAGGATGCCACCCTGGATAAGACGAAGAAGATGGATGTTTGTATTGTATTGTTTTTATGCGTGTCATGAATTGTAGAAGAAAGAGCATCATGCATAATGCGCGGCACAAAGCGCCACACTTCTAAGTCGCATTTTATTTGTTTTTCGGATGTTATTTTCTCATGTTCAATTATGCGTAAACATCGTTTTCATATGTTTAACATCAGTTGATTTTATGTTTTTATTCCTCATTGTTTGGAGTGTAATACGCAGCGTTTGTAATGTGCAGTGGCGCACAGTTAAGCAGCATTTAAATTGCAATTCATTATGCATTTAGAAGCAGCCTCAAGTGGCCAGTGGAGGAACTGTAGCTGCAATTTTTGCCATTACAATATTATTGATGTTTTATTCGATGTTTTTCCTCTGCAGTCCTAGAGCAACATTATGATATTTCAACACCAATACAGCACTATCAGAACACTCAAAATGATATCTGCAACACACCAGTGAGATAAAATCCTTAATATGAGAATATTAAGCATTCAGACAAATTCAGTTGTCAGTTCTATATTGATTAACATGTCAGCCTAAAATAAAACCCTACAAAAGAAAAATTAACAGCAACACATCCAAGTACATTTTATCTCTCTATTTTCATATGTGACGTTAAATAGTGAAAGAACATAAATCAAACATCTGTCTTCTCCAGAGACGCTTTCTTCTCTTCTGCATGGAAGATCTTGCCGTCAGGTCCTGTTTTCCACACAATCTTAAAACCTCCTAGAACCCCTTTGTCATTCATATTATTCTGTATCTAAACAAAAACAGCAAAAGCTTAATTAATCAAAGCCTTCTCAATACTGTGTGTCCTTACTGTATATCTTACAATTTTCAAGATGGCCTCCGTCACCACAGGGTCATTCAGGTCACCTGTGACCTTTAGTGCTGTCAGCTTCAAATAAAACTTCTGCTTTCCGGCTGATGGAAAAATGGAAATACCAATAAAATACAAAATAACTGAACTCATAAATACAGTGTCATGCAGCATAATCAATAAGTCTGAGTATATGTGTAAATTACTCACGCTTTTGACACATAAATTGATATAGAGTGTCACAGGGTCGACATTAAAAGCATGGCAGGAGAAATCCTACTGGCAGCACAGGTTGACGTTGCATTTGATGGTTGGTTGTTTTGCCAGTATTTGAATGAGCGCATAATCCCATCTGACCACCACATCCAGGTGGGTCTGTAGAGGCCGACTGAAACCAGGATTTCACTTTCAGAGATCCACTTTCTGGATCTCTGAACTCTCCATTTCATTCCTAACACTGGCCAGGTCTGTGTGGTGCAGCCTGCAGTAATCCCTAGCTTTGTGCCATGCCATTGTTTCATTTACAAACACATATCTCTCAGAGGAAGAATTTGGTGAACCTAAAAGAAAATTTTAATGTTCTTAAAACATTAAAATGTATAAAGAGACAGAGAGAGAGAGAGAGGAGAGAGAGAGAGAGAGAGAGAGAGAGAGAGAGAGAGAGAGAGAGAGAGAGAGAAGAGAGAGAGAGAGAGAGATAGAGAGAGAGAGAGAGGAGAGAGAGAGAGAGAGAGAGAGAGGTAGAGAGAGACAAGAGAGAGAGAGAGAGAGAGAGAGAGGAGAGAGATAGATAGAGAGAGAGAGAGAGAGAGAGAGATAGAGAGAGAGAGAACAGAGGGAGAGAGAGAGAGAGACACATGAGAAGGAGAGAGACATAGGGATATAGAGATATAGATAGAGACAGATAGATTAGATAGAGACAGATAGAGATACATATATATAGACATATAATATATATATTATATATATATATATATATATATATATATATATATATATATATATATATATATATATATATATATATATATATATATATATATATATATGTATGTATGTATATGCGTATGTATATGTGTATATATGTGTGTGTGTCGCCTTTTTTTTACAGGACAATAACTAAACAAAGCTGCAAGGTCTTCTTAGTATACTAAGAAATTAATGAAATATATTTTATTGGATTTAGAAACTTTAACTCACCGAGGGTGTTGTCATAGCAGACAAAGGGTAAGGGCGAATCACACTGATTATCATGCCAGAAACCCCGCTGCACGGCACCGCAGATCTCGGTTTGATTTCTGACCTTATTTGGTAGACTAACCTCCCACTTGCTGAAGGATGTGTTTAGCTTTGCATAGATGCTGTCGTCTGGCATAGACCAGCTCCAATCCAGAAATTGTCATACAGGCCAGTCCACACCAATACTATGTAGCCACTGCTGACAGATGCAATCATCTGCTGCATGTCGTGTATGCTGTCTGCAGAGGCCAGGTCAGTGTAGTTTTCTCTGCAGTACTTTTGGGCATCATACCATGTAATTCTTTCTTGAATTATGTAGTACTGATAAATGCATGAGGACAGCCCTTTAGAAAAAATTAATAACTGTTGTTAATCTGAATAAGTCACTCAAATTCAGGTGTAAAGTTTGGGGAAACAACGTTATTTGTTATTAGCTGATTTATTTATTTATTTTTTGTGTATGATAGCCCTCATAACTTAATAAGTACAGAAGGTAGACTCATGAACTGTTCAGGTCTAAAAACTGCAGCCAAATTAAAAACAAACACACTCCAAGTACCACAATGTATCTAGTTTGTTTGTTCAGCAGGTTTTTTCTTCTATAACCATCATTAAGCATAATTTTCTTGAGATATATCTTAGTTTCAAGCAGCTTTGAACCTTAAAGATGTTTTTCAAAATTGCAATTTGAGCAAACACAACAGAAGGACCTGGATCACAGAGTTTACCCAGATCACTGGATTCTCTAAACAAGCTCTTACAGTTTTTAAAAAAGCTAAATGTGTTTTTTAGCCCTGAAAGGATATCTGCTATTATGACAGAGTATTAGGGCCACATTGAGAAAAAAATTATTAAATTGCAAATTTTGAAAATAAAAAAAGTCAAAATACTATTTTGAGAATAAAGTTGAAGTCATCATTTCAAGTCAGATAACAGCCACAGCTGCTATACCCTCTACAAAATGCCTTGGGTAAATGAAACAACTTCATAAGCTGTCTTAGGGGCTCGATTCACCGAGAGTGACATCGCTCACTCTCCATTCATTTCTTAAGGAACTTGTGCAATGCAATTGTGGCCTCATCACACAAGTACCATAGGAAATGAATGGAGATCGAGCGACGTCACTCCCCGTGTGTCGAGCCCTTTATTGTGTCTTTTGATTCTGAAAATCCCCTCTGTACTGATATGTATATAAGCTTCCTCTTCGAACAGGAAGTTGTATTTAGTTACATTGTTGTTGCATGCATAAAAAAGTCTTCAAATGGAGACAATAGGTTTCTTTTATGGCATAACACACCAAAAACATCATGGCTTAACAAAGTATAAAGCACTACTGAGCAGAATAAGTAAAAGGTGCAGCAAAGCCAAAATATAATGTCCCTATATGTGGACACAGGTTCTTAGGAGGTTAATGTATCTTTTAGCATGAATTGCTTCCCAATTTTGTCCCAAATGTTTCCTGAGAATATTTAAATATCTTAAATTTGTTTACTTGCTTTGATTTAAAATCTTACCCTTTTATAACACTTTATGGAAATGCACTTTTGGCACCAACTTCTTGTGTGCATTCAAACATTCAGAGTTAAGTCTTTTCATTTTTTGTTGAATAAATCCATTTTTATTAGTATTTTACTCCTGTAATTTTAAAAGTGTGTGTGTGTGTGTGTGTGTGTGTGTGTGTGTGTGTGTGTGTATATATATATTAGGGGTGGGATTAAAAAAATTAATCTAATTAATTAGAAGCTTTGTAATTAATTAATCAAAATTAATCACATTTCAATATTTAACATGAGAAATTTAAGTTTGGTTGATGAATGAATCAATATACATAAGCTTAAACTTTAAGATTTTCCCACCAGTCTACTACACAGACCAACGAAGGGTGGAAGTGCTCCTGTGATAAGCAAACTCCTGAAATTAAAGTTTTATTCAACATTAATGTCTCACTTAATATAATTGGAAATTAATCATTCACTCAGCTGTATTCCTTGATGTTGAAATGTGTTATGCTTGTTTTAACAGCTTATTTTGAATAAAATAATTAAAATTAAACCACAAAAAGGAGCAAAAGTTTGTTCTCCTTTAACCAGCTGCTTTTACACAGCTGTGCTGCATACTCACATTGCTAGGCACAGAGGTGAGGGCAGGTGACGCTGATATGAAGGCTAGCCGCTCACTTCCGGCCTTTGCGGTCTTCGTGGGCTGCGAAGGACGTGGGCCGGGTCCTTCGCAGGATGCGGCCCCTGAATTTGGACATTGTGCATCAATATAATCTGTATGCCTGGAACTCGTGCACTGAGAAACGTTTCACGGTGCAAAGTGCTTTAAAATTTTTAATTTGTTAATTTCCCCGTAATTAATTAATCAAAATTAACGTGTTAAAGTCCCACACCTAATATATATATATATATATATATATATACACACACACACACACACACACACACACACCCCTATGCCTCCAAGCCCTCAAGTAGTCCTATTCAAATCAGTACTGTCTTAATTCAACAGTCAAACATTTGTATAATCCAGAGTATGTTTATAATCATTATACTGAAAAACTCTTGATTTAAAGTCATTAAAAACAATATAAAAACCATCAAAAAACAGTATGTAAGAACATATCAAACGTAGTGTAACAATGGAGTTGAAAAATGTGCAAAAATAAGTATAAAAACATCAGAAAATGGTATATAAAGCACACAACAAATATTAAAAAACAGTATAGAACCATACAAAAAATATCCCACACCTTCCTAACTCATACGAAAAAAATCTGATTTTTTTTTTTTTTTGCTGAATTGAAATCAGTCCTCATGAAAGTGATGTGCTGTCTGGGAAACATCAAACTTCAATGTTAACGTGGTGTTACAGTAATGTCACTGAGCTAGTGTGCGAAGGTTGATGGGACTATGCATCAGTGGTGTGAATTTGAAGATTTCAGGTTACATGGTTCTTGACTGATGGCTAACGTTAAAGGAACAGACGATGTTGATGCCGAGCTCAACTTTCCCTTTGAAACAGCCGAACTAAAAACTGATTTCACAGACATGGAAAAAAGACACGACAACATGCTTTCATTATTATAAATCTTTCTGTCTGTATTTGTCCCAAAATGAACAATTTGGACTCTATGGATAAAAGACATTACAGAGCGTTTTATCAATTACAGTGAGTATCTCGGTCCTCATCAGAGAGAACAAAATAATTATAATTACTTCCACCTCATCAGAATGATGAATTAGAGTAAATAACTAGGCAGTGATGTTACTGAACCTAATGTGAAAGTTCTCAATTGCAGATCTATGAAATGTAGTAAATCAAATAAAGCACAACACTCAAGTAATACAGGTGGGTGGGGCCTTGTTGGGTGTCAGGCCGTTCTTGGGTGCCTTTGGCCTTGGGGGTGATGCTGGGGTGGCCGACCTCTGGCAGGGTGGGCCATTTGTTGCCTCTGGTTTTCTGAGGATCTTGCCCTTTGGTGGTATGGGCTCCATGTTTGGCCTCTGTCCTTCCTCTTCTGGGGCACCCATGCAGTTGCCATCCGAATGTGTGGCCTCTATTTTTTAACAGGTGCAGTAGTTGGTGAACCACTGAATTTTTCTCTTTTTGCTCTGGCCCCTTATCCTTATCTTTTGTCCTATTTTTTCCCCTTTTTTGTTTTTTCTTGGTTGGTCTTTTTTCCTGCCTGTCAGCTCCGGCTTAGCCATATTAATCAAGAATTTGTGTAATAACAGGAATGATTGAATGAATAAATAAATAAATAAATAAATAAGAGAATAAGAAAAACACTAACAGGAGGAGTCTGTTGAGAATTTATAGAGCTCATCTTAGAAAAGCAAATGTGTTTGCCACAACAATGTACTGAGATTGTGATTCTGATTGCAAAAGCTGCCAGACTGGACAGGCTTAACAAAACAAATAAACAAACAAAAAAAAAGTTTGAGAGACTCCTACACAGCCTGAACTCTGTTTGGCAGCTTTCTGGTAAAGCTGTCTTTTAGGAATAGTTCTCCAGGCTTCTTGAAGGCCATTCAAAGCTCTTCTTTAGATGTTTCTGTCTTTTGTTCTGTTCTCCGTGAAGATGATCCTGTTGATCTCCTTCTCCACTGGCACGAGCTCATGATGTCTGTGATCCTTCTCTATGCAAGTCATGCAAACAGGCATGTGGTCTTTCTTGCAGAACTTCTCCAGGACCTTGTTGTGGTGTCTGCAGAGGGGACTCTTGCTGAAGGTTGCTGGATCAGTCAGCCTGTGCTTCATCATCACTGGATCCCTTAGATGAGGTGCCAAATGATTTTCAAAATTAGGCGGCTGCCAGGTGTGGTGGGACATGACAGCTGTTAATTTGTTTTGCGAGCAGATGGGACAAGGAACAGGCTTAGATCTGAAAGCCCATCTTGCAACTTGGGGTATCTGTGCTGGAATTGGCCTGTGTGCCGGTGTTCCTTTAACAAATCTATGAAATTATAATGTCCATCTGATTAATTTCATTCAAATTTGCAAAAACATTAAAATAAAACACTAATAATATTGTTAAAATCAACCAACCTTAGAAATGTCTCAGTGATGTCTTTTAAGCCCACATTGATCCTGAGTTCGGGGCGATGTCTGAAGGTTTCTTTGCACAGCGGACAATCTGACCTATGCACCACATCCCAGTAGTGTTTGATGCATTCCAGGCAGAAATTGTGTCCACATGGAATAGACACAGGGTTTTTGAAGCTCTCCAGACAGATGCTGCACTGAAATTGCACCTCAGAAAACAAGGAGGCCATGTTTCTGACAGAGAAATGACATTTTGTTACCTACAATTGCTGGAATTATTGTGTACATTGTGGTGTGTAACATGGATTTCAGCTTGTCTAGTCAGACTTTAAGCTTACAATTTAAAAAGCCTGTAAAAGTGCAGACTACCCAGACTTTACTGTGCAGACAGTGTTACATGAGGTAGGAACATTTTAATAGAGGTCATCAGCTCCCACAAAGTCACTGATTTACATAGCAAGTTAAAAAGACTAAAAATGACTTTATAATTAAACATATAATCAAAATCATGTGTTCACTGTACCCTTTTCAGTTAGATTTCACTCTACATTGGCATGTGACGAAAAGGGGAAACGACATAAAATCTCATCACAATGCAGGTATAGAAAACATTTTAACTTAATGAAGAACTTATTCATATAACTATACCAATGTTAACATATGCAAGCAAACACCAAAAAAAATTCTTAGACTTTTACACGCCACCTCCAAGATATCCACTTTCATTATTTTAATTCTGTTCCTCTTTTTGTTTTTGTTTTTTTAATTTCTGAGATTATTTGTGATAAAAGTTAGTTTATCTATAAAAGACAGCAGATGTCTCGCTTCATATATTCTCATCCACTACACTAATCTGCTTAGTATAAATAATACCTTACTTGTTTGGGTCAGCAAATAGAAAGTCCTCAGCAGATGTGATGAACGCAGTGTGTATGTCCACAAAAACATGCTCCTCTTTCTATAAACCCAAAGAGAGGTCAAAGTTCCTCCCACAGTGGAATTCCCCAACAAGTTATACTAGTTATTCTTGTTCTCCTTCTCAACGCTTCCCAATTCTCACTCAACGTCAAGGGTGTCAAACATATTGGCCAGAATTGGGCAGACAAAGATTACAGTCCTGCCCACTGGATTTTCTTTGGAAGGGCACTGAATTGGGACTTTTAACTGTATTTTCATAAATATTGCAGCTTTTCAATAAGAAAAGCTGCAATATAGACCTCATCCATTGGCCATTTGTACTCCACCAAAGTAACTCATAGATGTTAAAATGTAAATAAATGTTTTTACTATCTACAATAAAAATTTCTATTTTCTTTTTTTTCTCATTTTATTTTTTTAGTGGATCCAGACAGACAACAACAACTTTGTTTTATTGTTACAGGACAGTCAGGGAAATTGGCAACTTTTTCTATAATTTTATGCATTACTATTACTTAAACTTTAGTCCCAAAGAGTCATGCTGACAGATTTTATTCAGCAGCATTTCTTTATCCATCCATCCATTTTCTTCTGCTTATCTGGGGCCAGGTCATGGGGGCAGCAGCCTAAGCAGAGGAGCCCAGACCTCCCTCTTTCCGACCACTTCCTCCAGCACCAATGACTCCTATGGGAGATACACCAAAGGAACTGTTTACCCTGCCTGGGATAGGGTTACTGGGGGCCCACTCTGGAGCCATGCCTGAGGAGGGAGTTCAAGGGAGAGCACCTGGTGGCCGGACATTAGTCAGTGGTGCCTGGCCGGGCGTAGCCCGAACAGGAGCCATGGGCCTGCGCTCCTGCAGGTGGTGGACCTACAGGCCAATGTGTGTCTGGCGGAGGCCCTGGCAGCCCAATCCCCAGCATTTTTTTTTATATATTGAAAAACTGAGACATACTGTTAAAATAGAAAGGGTTTCACTGGTCTGGCCCACTTAAGGTCAAAGTGTACTGTATGTGGTTCAACATGTAAAATGAGTTTGACATCCCTGCTCTACATTTTAACTCGTATTGACTGTTTCTAATTCTTCTTTCTGCAGTTATCAAATGCGATATGCTGTTAGCATTAAATCCAATTACAGTTAGAATGTAGGTACAAAAACAACAACAACATGCTATTTCTTGCCTGTTTGGTGCAGAAACTCTGACTTCCCATGGCTTTCTTTGTAAAAATGTATTATTCTATGATAAATATAAAAAGGGTTAGACCAGAAAATATTTATTTATAGAGCACATTTTGAAATCCCCTTAATAAAGTTATTCACAAAAGCAGCAAAATAAAAAATGTAATGACTACATTCTTCAGATTGAAAAAGACATAAACTTAATTAGTGTATAAAGACAAAGGCAGTGCAGGAACAGGTAAATAAATTCTTAATAATATGGTATAAGATGAAGCTCAAAGGAGGTCACAGGCAGAAGTGCTCAATTAACTTTCTCAAGGGGCCATATGAGAAACTGTGTGGAGGGGCCACTCCAACAAGCTTATAAAGAGTAGCCATTCACATTCAATTCAATTTTATTTATATAGCGCCAAATCACAACAAACAGTCGCCTCAAGGCGCTTTGTATTGCGGGTAAAGACCCTACAATAATACAGAGAAAACCCAACAGTTAAAATGTCATCAGTCCCAGTTTCTGTGGTGGAGGGGCCCTTTGGGAAAATTAATTAGGCACCCCTGCCAGAACCTTGGGCCTCTGATTACAAACACTTTATCACCTTTAGCCTTTAACCGTTCTCCCAGAACAGACCAAAGACTTCTTGCCTGAACTAAAAGGTTAGAAATATTGGGGAAGGCCACAAATCTTAAAAGTTCTCCTTTTATGTTTATAGTAATTAAGTATTTGTATATAAAGTAATACTCTTGCTCGGAAGTTCTGGTAGCTTCCTGTTATGACTGAAGCTCATTTCACTGTCTCACAGATGATCTTACTAGCACACCATTGTTGTTAGCATGACTCATTCCCAGGTCAGACCTGGGTTTTATTTATCCACCCTATGAAATACAGATACCTGAAAACATACAGGAATGTTTGTAGGCCATTTACGGCCATGTGTAATTGCCTCAGGCAAGCAAACACACACACCCAATTATCCAGATAAAAACAGCTGCCAGACTATCTCTATGACACCATCCTCTGTTTAAGCTTAAACTATTTCTAGTTTATGCACAAGAAGAAATAAAACTAGTATGAATTTTAAATAAATGATCCTTTTCTTTATTACACACTTTAATGCAGATCCTACGCCCCCTGTTTCTGTTATAAGTATCATTGTTCCTACTCTGCTCTGTTTTGTTTCACTGGTCCACACTTGTAGTACATCACACCTCATTCAGCGTCACGTGGACTTGCTCTATTTACCTGTCAACTGAATGCCACAAAAAAACTTGCCCATACAAGTAACGTTGCTCCTGGACTCACGTGTGTTAACTTGCCAAATTTAATGAGGTTACACTTTAAACTAGGGCTGCGCAAGTCTTTATTCCAATTACAATTTTGGCTTCCAGTGATTATTTAAACAATTTCTGTGCTCCATTCTGTTTTGCAACAATGCTCTCATTATGTCTTTCAGTATTCAATTCAATTCAATTTTAATTATATAGCGCCAAATCACAACAGTCACCTCAAGGCACTTTACATTGTAAGGTAAAGACCCTACAGAGAAGACCCAACAATCAAAATGACCCCCTGTGATCAAGCACTTGGTGACAGTGAGAAGGAAAAACTCCCTTTTAACATGAAGAAACCTCCAGCAGATCCAGGCTCAGGGAGGGGCAGTCATCTGCTGTGATTGGTTGGGGCTGAGGAGCGAGAGACAGGACAAAAGACATACTGTGGAAGAGAGACAGCAACTATTAATAACTAGTGATTAAATGTTGAATGGGGTATAAACAGAGTAAAAAGAGGTGAATGAAAAAGAAACACTCAGTGCAGTATGGGAACCCTCCCAGCAGTCTAGGCCTTTTGCAGCATAACTAAGGGATGGTTCAGGGTCACCTGGTCCAGCCTAAAGTTTTATCCACAACATAAGTTTGAAGCCTAACCTCAAACATAGAAAGAGAGTCTGTTTCCTGAATCCAAACTGGGAGCTGGTTCCACTGAAAAGGGGCCTGAAAGCTGAAGGCTCTGCCTCCCATTCTACTCGTAAGTATCCTAGGAACCACAAGTACTGTAAGCCAGCAGTCTGAGAGCGAAGTGCTCTATTGGGGTGATACAGTACTATAAGGTCTTTAAGATAAGATGCGGCCTGATTATTCAAGGGGAGAGGAACAAGAACCGCCGCCAAAGCAAAAATCATTGATGATACCTTATGTTTCAGGCATTTCAGAAAAGCTGAGACACATTTTTGCAGAGCAGCAGGTCTCTGTGGGTTTCAAACTCCAAAAATTGGTCCACCCCAAGGATCGGGTCCCCCAGCACAAACAAAGCAGTATAGTGTATGCTGTTAAGTGCCAAGATGGGAAACCAAACAGCCTCTGTCTAAGCAGATGGCCTCATGAGGCCAAGACATTGCTGTCTATTCCCAGTCGTGGCTAAAAATTTTGAGAATGACACAAGTATTGGTTTTCACAAAGTTTGCTGCTTCAGTTTTTATGATGTAAATTTGCATAAATGGAGGCCATAGTCCTCAGCTGGAAAAGGGTGAAATGCCTCCTCCAGGTCAGGGACAAGTTGCTGCCCCAAGTGGAGGAGTTTTAAGTATCTCGGGGCCTTGAGGGGAGGGAGGAGGAGATTGACAGATGGATTGGGGCTTCTGTTGCAGTGATGCAGATGCTGCAACCAGTACGCTGTGGTAAGGAGTGTGCTGAGCATAAAAGCAGAGCTGTCAATCTATCTGCTAACCTATGTCCCCACGCTCACCTGTGGTCACAAGCTCTGGTTAGTGACTGAAAGAACAAGATCAAAGATACAAGTGAGCTTACTCTGAAGAGTGGCTGGTGAGGAGTGCAGCCATCCAGGAGGGGCTCAGAGGAGAGCCGCTGCTCCTCTACATTTAAAGGAGGTTGAGCTTGTTCGGCCATCTGACAAGGATTCCCCCTGGAGACCTCTTGGGTGAGGTGTTCCAGGTCTGTTCTACTGGGAAGATTCCCCTGGACAGACCTAGGACACGCTGGGGAGAGGGTTAGCATCACATTATATTATATTTTTCAGCTGGCCTACGAACAGCTCAGTGTTCCTCCAAATCAGCTGGAGGAGGTGGCTGGGGAGAGAGAGAGAAGTCTGGGTTTCTCTACTTAGGCTCCTGCAACTGCAACCCAACCCTGGAAAAGTGGAAGAAAATGAATGGATGGAATTTGTATTAATTGCAGAATATTATAAGATGTTATCATGATGAATGGTAAAAAAATTGGAAACTCATTCTTTGTCACAAAAATGAACTAAAGGTGACTCAAGTGTAGGATTGGGGCACCACTGTCACTTTCAGATTGTTTGGGGCATCTCAAAGAGAAGCGATTAAGGTGCAGTACAGGTGGCTGTCAATGGACTTCTTCAGTTGTCAGTTTCAGATCACTGCTAAAACCTTTTTTAATTTTTATTTTCCCCAAGGGTTCACTTGATTCTTTAACATTTTTTATACCTGATAAAAGAGGAAAAAAATGATCCAAATGAATCATTTTCATTTCTTTCATGTGTGGGGTTGTTGCTCATCCAAGGGGGTGGGTTTACTGACAGTTTTGCCAACTATCATGAATTTGAGCTTGTGGCACAATGTTGGTCATTATGCAAGTTTTCCTCATTATGCAATTCTACTGTATACAAGATTGTGTAAAACTGCAGTCAGCTGAGAGTGAAGAAGTCACTTCAATTAGTGACAAAATGTTTCTGTTCATCTGCGTCAAGATGAACAGATTCAGTATCTTACTGTAACCGAGGGTGTGGCAACATTACAGTAAAATACTGTGAAGTGGGTGACTATATAAAACTGTAAAGAATACTTTTACTTTACCAAATTACTGAATAAGGTACTGTAACTCAGGGTGTGGTATAATAACAGTAAAATACTATGAAGTGTTTTTTCAATTCAATTCAATTCAATTCAATTCAATTCAATTCAATTTTATTTATATAGCACCAAATCACAACAAACTGTCGCCTCAAGGCACTTTGTATTGTGGGTAAAGACCCTACAATAATACAGAGAAAACCCAACAGTCAAAACGACCCCCTGTGAGCAAGCACTTGGTGACAGTGGAAAGGAAAAACTCCCTTTTAACAGGAAGAAACCTCCAGCAGAACCAGGCGCAGGGAGGGGCAGTCATCTGCCGCGACGTTTGGGCTGAGGGGAGAGAAAGACATGCTGTGGAAGAGAGCCAGAGATTAATATCAATTAATGATTAAATGCAGAGTGGAGTATAAACAAAGTAAATAAGGTGAATGAGAAGAAACAGTGCATTATGTGAACCCCCCAGCAGACTAGGCCTATAGCAGCAAAACTAAGGGATGGTTCAGGGTCACCTGATCCAGCCCTAACTATAAGCTTTATCATAAAGGAAAGTTTTAAGCCTAATCTTAAAAATAGAGAGGATGTCTATCTTCCGAATCCAAGCTGGAAGCTGGTTCCACAGAAGAGGCGCCTGAAAGCTGAAGGCTCTGCCTCCCATTCTACTCTTAAGTATCCTAGGAACCACAAGTAAGCCAGCAGTCTGAGAGCGAAGTGCTCTATTGGGGTGATATGGTACTATGAGGTCTTTGAGATAAGATGGTGCCTGATTATTCAAGACCTTGTATGTGAGAAGAAGAATTTTAAATTCTATTCTAGATTTAACAGGGAGCCAATGAAGAGAAGCCAATATGGGAGAAATATGCTCTCTCCATCTAGTCCCTGTCAGTACTCTAGCTGCAGCATTTTGGATCAGCTGAAGGCTTTTCAGGGAGCTTTTAGGACAGCCTGATAATAATGAATTACAATAGTCCACCCTAGAAGTAATAAATGCATGAATTAGCTTTTCAGCATCACTCTGAGAAAGGATATTTTTAATTTTAGAAATATTGCGCAAATGCAAAAAAGCAGTCCTACATATTTGTTTAATATGTGCATTGAAGGACATATCCTGGTCAAAAATGACTCCAAGATTTCTCACAGTGTTACTGGAGGCCAAAGTAATGCCATCCAGAGTAAGTATCTGGTTAGACACCATGTTTCTAAGATTTGTGGGGCCGAGAACAAGAATTTCAGTTTTATCTGAATTTAGAAGCAGGAAATTAGAGGTCATCCAGGCCTTAATATCTTTAAGACATTCCTGCAGTTTAATTAATTGATGTGTGTCATCTGGCTTCATTGATAGGTAAAGCTGAGTATCATCTGCATAACAATGAAAATTGATGCAGTGCTTTCTAATAATACTGCCTAAGGGAAGCATGTATAATGTAAATAAAATTGGTCCTAGCACAGAACCCTGTGGAACTCCATAATTAACCTTAGTGTGTGAAGAAGACTCCCCATTTACATGAACAAATTGGAGTCTATGAGATAAATATGATTCAAACCACTGCAGTGCAGTACCTTTATTCCTATAGCAAGCTCTAATCTCTGTAATAAAATGTTATGGTCAACAGTATCAAAAGCTGCACTGAGGTCCAACAGGACAAGAACAGAGATGAGTCCACTGTCAGAGGCTGTAAGAAGATCATTTGTAACCTTCACTAATGCTGTTTCTGTACTGTGATGAATTCTGAAACCTGACTGAAACTCTTCAAATAAACCGTTCTTCTGCAGATGATCAGTTAGCTGTTTTACAACTACTCTTTCAAGAATCTTTGAGAGAAAAGGAAGGTTGGAGATTGGCCTATAATTAGCTAAGACAGCTGGGTCAAGTGATGGCTTTTTAAGTAGAGGTTTAATTACAGCCACCTTGAAGGTCTGTGGTACATAGCCAACTAATAAAGACTGATTGATCATTTTTAAGATTGAAGCATCAATAATTGGAAAGACTTCTTTGAACAGTCTAGTAGGAATGGGATCTAATAAACATGTTGCTGGTTTGGAGGAAGTAACTATTGAAGTTAACTCTGAAAGATCAACTGGAGCAAAAGAGTCTAAACAAATACCAGCAGTGCTGAAAGCAGCCGAACATGAAGAATAATCTTTGAAATGGTTATGAATAATTTTTTCGCTAATGTCTAAAATTTTATTTGTAAAGAAATCCATGAAGTCACTACTAGTTAACATGAAAGGAATACTCGGCTCTACAGAGCTCTGACTCTTTGTCAGCCTGGCTACAGTGCTGAAAACAAACCTGGGGTTGTTCTTATTTTCTTCAATTAATGATGAGTAGTAAGATGTCCTAGCTTTACGGAGGGCTTTTTTTATAGAGCAACAAACTCTTTTTCCAGGCTAAATGAGCATCTTCTAATTTAGTGAGATGCCATTCCCTCTCCAGCTTACAGGTTATCTGCTTTAAGCTGTGCGTTTGTGAATTATACCACGGAGTCAGGCACTTCTGATTTGAAGCTTTCCTTTTCAGAGGAGCCACAGTATCCAAAGTCATACGCAGTGAGGATGTAAAACTATTGACGAGATAATCGACCTCACTGGGAGCAGAGTTTAGGTAGCTGCTCTGTACTGTGTTGGCACTGAAGAGCATAACAATGAAGGAATTAGATCCTTAAACTTAGTTACAGCACTTTCAGAAAGACTTCTACTGTAATAAAACTTATTCCCCACTGCTGTGTAATCCATTAAAGTAAATGTAAATGTTACTAAGAAATGATCAGACAGGAGGGGGCTTTCAGGGAATACTGTTAAGTCTTCAGTTTCTATGCCATATGTTAGGACAAGATCCAGAGTATGATTAAAGTGGTGGGTGGGCTTCTTTACATTTTGAGAGAAGCCAATTGAATCTAACAAT
Source organism: Archocentrus centrarchus (assembly GCF_007364275.1). Lineage (NCBI taxonomy): Eukaryota > Metazoa > Chordata > Actinopteri > Cichliformes > Cichlidae > Archocentrus > Archocentrus centrarchus. The sequence continues at coordinate 15,420,637 of NC_044363.1, read as the reverse complement.
AGATTAAATGCAGTGTTGAGGCTGTCATTCTCAGCATCTACATGGATGTTAAAATCACCCACTATAATTATTTTATCTGAACTGAGCACTAAATCAGATAAAAAGTCTGAGAAATCAGACAGAAACTCTGAGTAAGGACCAGGTGGACGATAGATAATAACAAATAAAACAGGTTTTTGATTTTCCCAATTAGGATGGACAAGACTAAGAGTCAGGCTTTCAAAAGAATGAAAACTTTGTCTGGGTCTTTGATTAATTAATAAGCTGGAATTGAAGATTGCAGCTAATCCTCCTCCTCGACCTGTGCTTCGAACATTGACAGTTACTGTGACTCGGGGGTGTTGATTCATTTAAACTAACATATTCATCCTGCTGTAACCAGGTTTCTGTAAGGCAGAATAAATCAATACGTTGATCATTTATTAAATCATTTACTAATAGGGACTTGGAAGAGAGAGACCTGATGTTTAACAATCCACATTTAATTGTTTTATTTTTTGGTGCAGTTGATGAAGCTGTGTTATTTATTGTTTTTGAATGTTTATGCTTAAATAGCTTTTTGCTGATTTTAGCTTTGGTTTTTGGTGGTCTGGGAGCAGGCACCGACTCTATGGGGATGGGGTTTTGGGGGGATGGCAGGAGGAGAGAAGCTGCAGAGAGGCGTGTAAGACTGCAATTCTGCTTCCTGGTCTCAACCCTGGGTAGTCAGGTTTTAGGGTTAATAAATTTGGCCATATTTCTAGAAATGAGAGCTGCTCCATCCAAAGTGGGATGGATGCCGTCTCTCCTAACAAGACCAGGTTTTCCCCAGAAATTTGCCAATTATCTATGAAGCCTACGTCATTTTTTGGACACCACTCAGACAGCCAGCGATTCAAGGAGAACATGCGGCTAAACATGTCGCTCCTGGTCTGATTGGGGAGGGGCCCAGAGAAAACTACAGAGTCCGACATCGTTTTTGCAAAGTTACACACCGAGTCAATACTAATTTTAGTGACCTCCGATTGGCGTAACCGGGTGTCATTACTGCCGACGTGAATAACGATCTTACCAAATCTACGATTAGCCTTAGCCAGCAGTTTCAAATTTCCATGAATGTCGCCTGCTCTGGCCCCTGGAAGACATATGACTATGGTCGCCGGTGTCTCTAGCTTCACGTTTCTCAAAACAGAGTCGCCGATAACCAGAGTTTGTTCCTCGGTGGGTGTGTCGCCGAGTGGAGAAAAACGGTTAGAGACGTGAACAGGTTGGTGGTGTACCCGGGGCTTCTGCTTAGGACTACGCTTCCTCCTCACCGTCACCCAGCCGGCCTGTTTTCCCTGCTGCTCGGGATCGGCTGGGGGGGAGCTAACGGCGGCTAAGCTACCATGGTCCGCACCCGCTACAGGGGCCTGGCGAGATACAGGATTTTCCAGGGTGCGGAGCCGAGTCTCCAATTCAGAAAGCCTGGCCTCCAGAGCTACAAAAAGACTACATTTATTACAAGTACCGTTACTGCTAAAGGAGGCCGAGGAGTAACTAAACATGTGACACCCAGAGCAGGAAAGTGCAGGAGAGACAGGAGAAGAAGCCATGCTTGTAGTGAGTCGGCTAAGGGCTAAGCTACTAGCTGAGCTAAGCTAGCGAATTTCTAAAAACAAATAAAGTGAGTAATGTGAATACAGGTGATTCAGCAAAGAGTATGCTATTTAAAGTAGGTGAAGATTACACTAAAATATGTTATTATCCAGATAAATCGAGTTATACAGATATAACAGCTAACAGACAGCAAAAAACTGTGCTCCGGAACAGGAAGTGATACAATACTGCAGTGAGAGCCAACACCATTTCCCAGTTCCAATTCCCGACAATTCCCTTCACGTGTGACTGACTGAATCTATTCCAGCCTGTCTGGTTCTGTCTTCTCCATCTCACTGTCACCAGACAGAAATGCTTCCTAAAGCCCTGATGAGCAGAAGGATTAATGCTTTAGGAATTTAGATCATGTAGTATAAACAGTGACAAAAGCAAAGAGCAGCTCATGGTGGATTCTGCTCTTTCACCTCATAGACTGGGGTTTATGTCCAATCAGATAACCTTGTTTTATTTATTTGTTTATTTAATTGACTCATTTGCATACATTTTCCATTTTCAATGCAGTTTGTTTTGGCTCATGGACTAAAACTACAAGGAAACGATCACATTTGGGTTAAAATACTTCTTGGCACTCTGAGGTCTGAAGGTAAACTCCACCCATGTTTCCCTAATCCCCAACACAACTACAAGGAACAGTGGAAGTGTGATAAATCATCATTTAAACATTGTCTCACGTGGCTGTTACGCCTGTGTTTTTAACCCTGCTAATTGCACACTTAAAACTAAACAAAATTCCTGATGTATTGCTCACAAATATACAAACATCATTTACCTTTGACACACTTAAATGTGTAGTTTGAAGTTTTAATTTGTTTGACCAGGACGGAGTACATACCCAACAATTTTTTTGTTGAATTTCCCAGCAGATTAATCTGATATAACAAACACACAATATATTATTCCTGTTGTACTGTTGTAAGATATATTATTTGCATTCTGGAAATAGGAATCCAGCACACTACAGCTTTAAGAAGGCTGCAAACTATTAAGTTTGTGTAGTTTCTCAGTCATCCAGGTCAGAGTAGTCTCGACAGTATGAAAAAGACGACTGGACAGTTGCCTTTTTCAAACTTCAGAGACTGCAAAATATTAAGATAACTTAAAATATTCCAGTGTCAACCAGTTTGGATCAACTTAATATCTATGTGAATCATATGACACCAAACATCGAGGCGCCCTTCCAAACTCATATGTGAAAAGAGCCTGGTAAAATACATGAGACTTTTTGAGTTGAATTGAGAAAAATCCCGATGAAAGTGGTTCACTGTATGTGAAACATACCAAACTTCATGTTATCATTATGTCAGTGTGATTGTGTATGAGAAGCCATAATTCAATTATAATTACTGTAAGTGGCGAGAAAGACCACTGTTGGGGAATTTTTATCACCTTTATACTGATATCTACTATTTTTATATCATGAAATAAAAATGTATATTAGTCTCACACACACTGGAGTAATGAACACCGTATGCTTCTAGATTACTGGGGTGAAGGTAAGGCCCGTTATATCTGGTGAGACGTAGGCACAGCTCTGCTTCACATGACTCTTGTAACCCCATGTTGTATTTCAGTAAAGTCTTATGACTGGTATGCTCTGAAAATGGAGTTCCTTAGGCCTCCCCTGTGTTTTTGTAACATTAATGGGGGGTGGGGGATAAAACCTGGCTAAGTGGGATGGTACTAAAGGTGTTAGCAGAGGTTTTAATAGAAAGAAGATCCTTCATTATGACATCTGACAGAGCTGTTGTAGACCACTGAGATACCCTGGTGACATTTGTTTCTTTAGCCCATGTGGGACAAGAGTTGGCAGAGCCAGAACAGGTGATTAGTTGGGGTTCAAGTTTCCTGAGTTGAGACATTATGTAAATTAGGAGGGGTCAAAGGCAAGTGGGCAGATATCGTCTTTAAGATATAAATGTTTGCCGCTCTTGGTCTCACATTCTTACCTTTTATTTGATTTTTTATTTCCTGTCCTCTCTCTGTTCTTTTGTTGTTTCTGCATCTTTCTCTGTGTTTTCTCTCTTCTTCCCCTGTGTGTGTGTGTGTGTGTGTGTGTGTGTGTGTGTGTGTGTGTGTGTGTGTGTGTGTGTGTGTGTGTGTGTGTGTGTGTGTGTGTGTGTGTGTCAGTCTTAACTATGTTACTGTCTGTTTTTTGGTCTTTGTGTGTGTTGTGTGTAAGTAATATGTGTAACTAACAGCCTGCACAGGAACCTGCTCATCCCAGTGATATTTTTGGAAACATTGGGTTTAATTGGGTTTGAATTTTTGGCCACAAGGAACATGAGGACCCTAAAAAAAATTTACCAACACCACAGAAAAAAAAAAAAAAAAACCCCACAATGGACAAAAAATATTGGAAGTGGGTAAACAAAAAAAAAAGTGATTTCACATATTTTAAACAACTGACATGAAAAAAGTGCCTTCTATTACTTCTGTCTGTATTTGACTCAAAATGAACAACTTTGGACTTAATGGATAAAACACAGCACAGAGAACTTTATAAAATGTAATAAGTGTCTTGGACCTGATCAGAGAGAGAGCTAAAATATTATATTACTTCCTTCTGATCAGAATGATCAATTAGAGAAAATTACATCCTTAAAAGAATGAGTTACTCGACAGTGATGTCACCAAACCTGTTCTGAAAGTTCTCAGTTGCAGCTCTATGAAACATAATACAACAGATGGAGCACTGCAATCAACAACACATTCTTACCTCGTGACCTCTCTAGTGAATATGTCATACAGTATGAAAGAGCCACTGGTCACTGAGCTTGATGAGCATCTGTGCAGACTGACACAGCTACTATCTTTTGACTTTTTAATGAAATGATATACAGTGCTGGGCAAAGGTCTTGAGCCATAAAGTCACTTATTTATATGGAAAAAGGGAAATAGATGTAGCAATTTATTGATGCATGTGCAAACAAAAATGGAAATACAGTACATAAGGAAAAATCTGGGTTTTTGCTTTGTGATTCTGAATGTAAAAGCTGCCAGACAAGACAGGCTTAAAAAAAGAAAGTCTGGGTTTGGTATGACCACCTTGATTCTTCAGCTATCATGAAACTGTGTTTTTAGCACAATATTGGTCATTAGTGCTATTGTTGCTTTAGAGGGTGAGAAGTGACTCTTTACCCTGTACTTTACTGCCACCAAGTGGCACAGTCAGAATACTGTAGGCACTGATTACAGGTTTAGTGAAAACCTAACTTGTGCTAATCAGCAGCAAGGCCATGCTGTGCTTTTACTATTCATAGTAAATGTATTCATCTCCACATGCAAGTGGAATTTGATCTTTAACTCATAAAAGTATTACTGAAGTTCAACAAGTCGAAGGAAGAACAAACAATATTTGTGTAATAATGCCATTCATTATATTTCTGCATTCATCTGAGAGTTGGTGTAGAAGTTGAGCCAGAATAGTGAGTTTACTGCTCAATTTACCTTTTAAATATTAAACACAGCATTTCTTTACAGTTATAACAAAACAATTTACTCGTTCATTCATTTGCAGATTGAAACTTTCTTTCCAGGTCTTTTCTGAACCATCACCTGTTGTCTGTCAAATGTTACATATTCAAAAGTATAGAATAGGAAAAAGTGTAAATTCACATCAATTTAATGATTTCAGAGTTATTTTAAGAGCTACAGTATTACAGAAATAAACCGGGTTTTGTGAGACTAAATGTACAGGTGCTGGTCATAAAATTAGAATATCATGAAAAAGTTGATTTATTTCAGTAATTCCATTCAAAAAAGTGAAACTTGTATATTATATTCATTCATTACACACAGACTGATATATTTCAAATGTTTGTTTCTTTTAATTTTGATGATTATAACTGACAACTAATGAAAACCCAAATTCTTAGTTGGGGCTCCTTTTGCCTGGATTACTTCAGCAATGCGGCTGGCATGGAGTCGATCAGTCTGTGGCACTGCTCAGGTGTTAGGTTGCTCTGATAGTTAGCTTACACAAAAGCCAAAAAATAGTTCAAAAAGTTCAAGTTGTTAAAATATTTTGATGTTTAATGTGCTGCAACTCAAAGGGCCAAATTTTTATCACATTTAAAGGATATATGACTCATACAGCAGCCCTTTGTGTTTTATCTTATATCAGTCTCCAATCTCATTGTACATTTTGTACAATGACAAGAAAGGCGTTCTATTCTATTCTATTCTATTCTATTCTATTCTATTCTATTCTATTCTATTCTATTCCTGTCAGAATAGTCACCAGCCTATTCAGCTGATGTTTCTGCCAAACCAGTAGGTGAGGCTGTAGGTCATAATACTCTCAGTGGTGCACTTGGTTGAATGGATGGTGGGTAGGTGCCTTCATGAGTCTCCTAAATGGGAGGAGCCACTGTTAGACCTTCTTGACGATGGCTGCAGTATTGATGGTCTCCTTTGTTTTTTCTTTGTTAAGGAATAGCTTATGGGATCTGCACCACAATGTCAACTGCTCCACTTCCATTCTGGATGGTTGGTAGTATTGGTGGCAGTGCAGTCATGGGTAAGCGGGCTGAACAGGAGGGGACTGGATGTTCTTTTTCCCACCGTGGCATTCAGCTGCCACTGCATCAGGAAACTGATGTTGACTGAACAGTTGCAGATGTCAGTGTTCATATCCAGCAACTTCAGTTTCTCCACCAGTTGCTTTGGAGTTATAGTATTAAATGTTAAACTAAAGTCAATGAAGAGGACTCTGGTGTAGGTGTCTTTATCCTCACTTGGGACAGGATGAGGTGGACTGTGGTGGAGATTGCATCCTCAATGGAATTTTTTATTTTTTAGGCAAACTGGGTGTCCAGGTTGGAAGGGAGGCAGGATTTTAAGTGATGCATGCCTAGCTGCTTGAAGCATTTCATCTGCACTGGTGTGAGTGTCGTGGCTAATGATGAATTCATAGCTTGAAAACAAGACTTATACCAAAAGTCATTGTTGACTTATTATTTTTTCACTGTTTCTTTTTTGACATTTCGCTTTCCCCTCCAATTAAGAGGAGTTAACGAAATGTCAAAAAAGTAACTTAAAGGGCCAAGATGTCTTATATTTTTGACATCAAATCGCGGACCGGAAATAGGGGGCGGGGCCGGATGCGGCCCGCGGGTCGCGAGTTTGATACCCCTGGTCTAGGTCTTTGGTGGGATGGATACTGTCTCTCCTAACAAGAACAGGTTTTCACCCTAAAGCTTCCCAATTATCTATAAAGCAAGCATCTTTTTTGGACGCCACTCAGACAGGCAGCAATTCAAGCAAGACCATTAACATAGAGCTAAAAACATTGAATGTGGCTTATCGCTGGTGACAAGATGGTGACAACTAAATGACCAGTGCAGAGCTCCAATAGAGAAATGATTAGACTGAACAAAGCATGCGTGCAGTGAGCAAAATATTGTCCTTGCTCTTGATTAATTACACAAATCAAGCATAACATTCTGATTGGTGAACTGAATAACACAGATTATCTCTTCATAATGGTACCTGTTAGTGGGTGGGATATTTAGGGACAGGGCAAAAGTGAATATTTTGTCCTCAAACTTTAAGTGTTAGAAGCAGGAAAAATGGGCAAGCGTAAGGATTTGAGAGAGTCTGACAAGGGCCGAATTGTGATGGCTAGATGACTGGGTCAGAGCATCTCCAAAACTGCAGCTCTTGTGGGGTGTTCCTGGTCTGCAGTGGTCAGTATCTATCAAACGTGGTCAAAGGAAGGAACAGTGGCAAACCAGCGACAGGGTCATGAGTGGCCAAGACTCACTGATGCATGTGAGGAGCGAAGGCTGGCCCGTGTGATCCAATCCAACAGATGAGCTACTGTACTCAAATTGCGAAAAAAAAGTTCATGCTGGTTCTGATCGAAAGCTGTCAGAATATACAGATCATCACAGTTTGTTGTGTTTGGGGCTCCATAGCTGCAGACCAGTCAAGGTGCCCATGCTGAGCCCTGTCCACGGTCAAAAGTACCAACAATGGGCGTGTGAGCATCAGAACGGGACCACGGAGCAATGGAAGATGGTGGCCTGGTCTGATAAATCACATCCTTTTATATCACGTAGATGGCTGGATGCATGTGTGTCACTTACCTGGGGAACACCTGGCAAAGAAGTCAAGCCGGAGGAAGCAGTGTGACGCTTTGGGCAATGATCTGCTGGGAAACCTTGGGTCCTACCATCCATGTGGCTGTTACATTGACACGTACCACCTACTGTACCTAAGCATTATTGCAGACCATGTATTGTACACCCTCTCATGGTATTCCCTGAAAGCTGTGGCCTTTCAGTAGGATAATGCTTCCTGCCACAAAGCAAAAATGGTTCAGGAATGATTTGAGGAGCACAACAATGAGTTTGAGGTGTTGACTTGGCCTCCAAATTCCCCAGATCTCAATCCAGTCGAACATCTGTGGATGTGCTGGTCAAACAAATCCGATCCATGGAGACCCCAACTCACAACTTACAGGACTTAAAGGATCTGTTGCTAAAATCTTGGTGCAGATAATACAGCACACCTTCAGGGGTCTAGTAGAGTCCATGCCTCAGTGGGTCAGGGCTATTTTGGCAGCAAAAGGGGGACCAACACAATATTAAGCAGGTGGTCACAATGTAATGCTTGATCTGTGTATATAACAAGGAACATACTGTTTGCTTCAAGGGTACCAAGGCATGAGGCTTTGCATGTGCTTTGCATGTCTGGACACTGTGCTGAATCACAATTTATGACCTCATACCTTTGCTTTAACCACTTTATGCCATAAATGGTTAAAATGACTCATTTAAATTTGCAGTGTGAAGAGCTGCATGTTAAATCACTATATACATCAGTGAGTATAGGCTGCACCACCTCTGGAACATTTGATGCATCCAACAAGCATGACAAGAAAGCTTTGCTGTACATTTCATTTACATCCACAGGTCATGTCACAAATGTGAACTCAGCATTTTTTTTCTTACTGGTTCTTCTGTTGTCAACATTGCATCACTAACATAAACCTCTACACTCTGAATGGACTCATTTGAAACAGCAAAAGTGTTTGAAATATATATTTTTCACTTGAAGCTGGCATCAGCACTTTCAGAACTCTCCTCTACACCCTTCACAGTGAGAGGTGCAAAATTACCAGCTGTTCTTAAATGAGAAATTATTACTGCTGATGTTTATTCCCCACGGTTTTCCTGTAGGGAATTGTCCAGGAAGGCTTAAGAGGTGTCATGACGTTCAGAAAACCTGATCGTGTTTTGCATACTGAGGGATTCAGATCTTTTTTAGAAAGTAACAAGAAGCCAAGAGAGGTAAGGGAAGGAAGAAGGCATTGCTGCAACATTTGTTCAAGTCACAGTTGAGAATTGTGATATTTAGATAAAGAAAAACTAAAGAGTTTTTGCTATATCGCGGGATTTTGTGGGTATCTGATCAGTGGATGAATCCCATACTGTACAGAATGGAAATGTAGTACTGTATGCCACTACGGCTTGGACAAGTTTGCCAGTGTGAGATTGTACATGGCACTCTATTGGCTGATGGAATGGAAGGCGACCAACCACAGCACTGTGTTCTGTATCCTGGGCGCTGATTCCTTTTGAAAACTGCATTATGTTTGTGGCTAACTTCAGTTTTTAATGAATATGTCCACAGGTATTACACAGGCCATACTGTGTGTTGCTCTTTTGTCAGGTAAGCCTCCATGTTTGTGTGTTGTGTTTCCATTTACCTAATGATCACTAAGTTATTCTATGGAAATGAGGATGTCTGTCTCTGGGGATAACCATCATGTTTGTTAAACACTTTGTTTTGGATTTTGTGGTTCATGGTTCTGCATTTTTAAAGGCAGCTGATCCTGCTTTGCCTCTATCAGATTTATTATGCAACAGGGTTTGCTTAAAAACTCTATGTGGATTTATTCTAAAATTTGCCAAACACTTAATGGCAACTGGTTATTTATTATAAATTACATTTGTATCCAAATGGAGCAATTTGTGATTTTTTTTTCAGCATTTTTAAGCCCTCATGATTTTTTAAGTATAGGAGATATCCTTTCAGGGCTGAAAAACACATTTAGCTCTTTTAAAAATGGCAAGAGCTTGTTAAAAGAATCCATTGATCCTAGTAAACTCTGTGATCCAGGTCCTTCTGCTGTGTTTGCTCAAATTTCAATTTTGCAAAACATCTTCAAGGTCCACAGTTGCTTGAAACTAATATCCCAAGGAAATTATGCTTAATGATGGTTATAGAAGAAAAAACATGGTGAACAAACAAACTAGATACATTGTGGTACTTGGAGTGTGTTTGTTATTAATTTGGCTGCAGTTTTTAGACCTGAAAAGTTCATGAGTCTACCTTCTGTACTTATTAAGTTACGAGGGCTATCATACACAAAAAATAAATAAATCAGCTAATAACAAATAACGTTGTTTCCCCAAACTTTACACCTGAATTTGAGTGATTTATTCTGAGTTAATTTTTTCTAAAGGGCTGTCCTCATGCATTTATCAGTACTACTTAATTCAAGAAAAAATGACATGGAATGACGCCCAAAAGTACTGCAGAGAAAAGTACACTGACCTGGCCTCTGCAGACAGCATACACGACATGCAGCAGATGATTGCATCTGTCAGCAGTGGCTACATAGGATCAGTGTGGACTGGCTTGTATGACAATTTCTGGGATTGGAGCTGGTCTATGCCAGACGACGGCATCTATGCAAAGGTAAACACATCCTTCAGCAAGTGGGAGTTTGGTCTACCAAATAAGGTCAGAAATCAAGGAAATATATGTGGTGCTGTGCAGCTGGGTTTCTGGCATGATAATCAGTGTGATTCACCCTTACCCTTTGTCTGCTATGACAACACCCTCGGTGAGTTAAAATTTCGAAATCCAATAAAATATTTTACATTGATTTCTTAGTTTACATGTGCAGACATCACAGTTTTGTTTAGTTATTATCCTGTAAAAAAGCAACTTGAGTTTGATGTTTTCCTGTTACACACACTCTTTTTATGTGTAAATAAATCTATCAGAACATTAACATTTTCTTTTAGGCTCACCAAATTCTGAGAGATACGTGTTCATATATGAAACAATGGCATGGCACAAAGCTAGAGATTACTGCAGGCTGCACCACACAGACCTGGCCAGTGTTAGGAATGAAATGGAGAGTTCAGAGATCCAGAAGTGGTACGAGTGAAATCCTGGTTTCAGTCGGCCTCTACAGACCCACCTGGATGTGGTGGTCAGATGGGATTATGCTCTCATTCAAATACTGGCAAAGCAACCAGCCTTCAACTACAAATGCAGTTTGTGCTGCCAGTAGGATTTCTCCTGCCATGCTCGGAATGTGGTTTGATGCACCCTGTGACACTCTATATCACTTTATGTGTCATAAACGTGAGTAATTTACACATATATGCAGACTTATTGATTATGCTGCATTACACTGTACTTGTGAATTAAATTATTTTTTACTTTATTGGTATTTCAATTTTTCTGTCAGCAGGAAAGCAGAAGTTTTATTTGAAGCTGACGGCACTAAAGGTCACAGGTGACCTGAATGACCCTGTGGTGATGGAGGCCATCTTGAAAATGGTAAGATGTACAGTAAGGACACACAGTATTGAGAAGACTTTGATTAATTAAGCTTTTGCAGTTTTTGATAGATACAGAAGAATATGAATGACAAAGGGGTTCTAGGAGATTTTAAGATTGTGTGGAAAACAGGACCTGACGGCAAGATCTTCCACGCAGAAGAGAAGAAAGCGTCTCTGGAGAAGACAGATGTTTGATTTATGTTCTTTCACCATTTTACATCATATATCAATATAGAAGGATAAAATGCACTTGGACGTATTTGCTGTATATTTTGCTTTTAAGGGTTTTATTTTAGGCTGGCATGTTAATCAATATAGAACTGACAACTGAATTTGTCTGAAGGCTTAATATTCTCATATTAAGGATTTTGTCACCAATTGTCTTATTTATTTTCTTATTTATTTATTTACAAAAATCCTACAGAACCAACACAAACCTTTAAGACAGATTCATGTGTACAACAACATGCCTGTAAGATTTGGGAAAAGGGGGGAACTCCCAAGAAGCTGCTTTAGCTTATACAGGGACCCCAAGAACAAAAAACATTACATTACAAGAACAATACAGTTAATCCATACCCCCACACTAAGATCAAGTCAGAACATTATTATTTCACATCCTCCACATATGCTCGTACATTCCCTTACCTGGTATCACACATTGTTATTGTTTGAACATGATATTGCACTTATCAAACCTTATCACATTGATTGTTTTCATACTTTTTACAGCCGTATTCAAAAAGCACAAATAAAAAAAAGAAAAATCAGTGTATTCGAGGTGACAAATTCATCTTTATACTTTTTATCCAGATATTGTCAAGAAATTAAATTAACAAAAAAAGTTTATAAATATATACTGATTTTTATATCCGGTTTTCTTATGCAGTCATTTGAGTTTGTCTGAGTATAATGTTGTAACAGTTCATCTTTCAAAAGTTTCTTAAATATCTTTAGAGAAGATGATTTTTTTAATTGTGCTGTTAATTTCATTCCAGATCTCCAGACCTTTGCATGTGATGTTAAAGCTCGTGCATTTCATTTTGCATTTTTTTTTCCCCCTTCAGCTGATTTTTCCTTCTAGGATTGTGTTCGTGGGTTGGGTAGATTGTGGGAATAAGTTGGCAAAGTCTGTGTTTTGCAGATATGATTTTGAGTGCTCTGATAGTACTGGATTGGTGTTGAAATATCATAATTAATGTTGCTCTAGGACTGCAACTTGAGGAAAAACATCAAATAAAACATCAACAAATCTGTAATGGCAAAAATTGCAGCTACAGTTCCTCCACTGGCCACTTGAGGCTGCTTCTAAAAGTGAGTCATTCCCCTGAGACTCCCATGTTAAAATTTACAGCAGAAATAAAAGGAAAGGAAATCTGAAACTGCTGGCTAAGACCAAACATAGATTTGGTAAAATAATTCACATTGGCAGTAATGACACCTGGTTAAATCAAGCAGATGTCACTAAAGTTCAATATTGAATCGGTGTGTATGTAGTGGACAAGAAATTTGATTCTGCTTAGTTTCATAATTTTGTTCCTTTTACCTCACATTTTATTATTGTTTTGACTGTGTTGCTGTGTAGAATATGTAGTAGAAATGCAGAGCTGAGGAGTAAGTGTTGTGCCTGAATTGATTGTGCACTGACCCACTGGTAATGCCTTAGGATTTCAGCAGGGGAAACCGCACCCTCACTCAATACAGACGAGTGAAGGCATGAGCGGCGTGTCAACCTCTTCATTTATCTGACACTATTCCCCTTCTTTAAGGGCACAACATGTAACATTGTCAAAACAATCGTAGACTCTGTAGTTTTCTCTGGACCCTCCTCTATCGGACCAGGAGCGACACATTTAGTTGCACATTCTCCTTAAAAGACTCATATTAAAATGTGAGTTTGAATATGAGCTGTGACTCGGTAATAATGCGTAATGAACTAGTTGTTTTATGTGTGATAGCAGTTGTCTGATAATTGCAGCCACTACCTGAACATCTGGATCAGCAAATAAAAATTTGCCAGTTTTGGGTTTGGATTCAAATTTTGCTACCAAGACCTGAAATCATTTGAAGGAGGTGACTACTGTAACTCTCCTCTCCTCTCCTCTCCTCTCCTCTCCTCTCCTCTCCTCTCCTCTCCTCTCCTCTCCTCTCCTCTCCTCTCCTCTCCTCTCCTCTCAGCAGCATCCCATCACCTCAGTGCTCGCTTCCTAACCTCAGAAGAAGCAGGCTTAGGTCCTTGTTGAGGGGACATTAATAGCTGTAGCTTCTTACTTAAATTGAAGTGAAATCTATAATCAATACATTATTCTTAACTTTAACTTAACTTCTAACATTAAACACTTGATTACAAAGTGGTGTTACTTTTCTCTCACTCACTCTAGCAATTTTCAACGTGCTCTCAAGTGACGAGCCTTTCATGTGAATGCTTTGCTTAACAAAAAAGAGAGCAAGATTAAAAATGACGTGGAGCTCCCTCAAGGCTTTGCAAATCTTGATATTTGAATATTATCAGCTTCAAAAACATTCCATAACAGAGGACCAAGAGGACCAAATTTCTAACCCAACTCTTTTACATCTATGGTTATGCTGATCAACACAATATGGAATAAATGACTTTATTATGCTGTAGTGTTTAGTACCATGTAGATTCAATTTGTGCACCCAATGTGTCATCACTGCTCTGTGCGCCCCTGCCTTTCAGCAACTGTTGTCGTGAGCACGCCTGCAGGCTCCTAAAATTCAGGAGCACAACATGTTGCTCTGCACCCGCTTTTTCACAAAAAAGTGATCGCAGTGAGACGTGACAGGAGACACCAATGATAATTTTTACTTAATGGATGTACAGTCATACCTGAATGGGTGCATTTTGCATTTAATGTGAAAGTTTGAAGACTTGCTTCTGTCTTGCACACTTAATCCAGAGGTGGGCATATAGAGAGATATTTAGTAGTTCAGTGGGTAATATCACACTGAAAAAAATACCCTATTACAAGCAAACATTATGGGGTTATTATGTCTCATGCATTACTTACTGCAATGTTACATCAGTATTTACTGTTGTGGCTTTGTGTGGCATAATTTAAGCAGTTTGTAGTGTAAAATTTCATCATAGTAGTCAAATATTATAGCCAAAATATGGTCCATATCAAATAATTAAATAGAAATGTAGAAAACAGTGACATTGGAGATGCTGGAAAGATGAAATGCACACCATCTCTTCAACAATGATGAATACATTAGCAACCCTACTTGTAAAAGGTACATAAGATACTTTATCACTTCTTCTGCATGAAACAGTCATGCAGATTAAATCATAAAAGTGCCCAGTAGCTGAAATTATAGGAGTTTAAACTGAAATGGAGTACAAGAAGCAAGCTTCATGAATGTATGCCACTCAATACATTTCTGCTAAAGTAGGGGCCTGCACTTTAAAACGGCTCCATCACATGATCACTAATCTGAAAATAGGCTCAAACCAGCAGGTTTGGGTCCAGATTTTATTTGCAGGCACAGTGGATGAAAAACAGCAACTGTGGCTCCATTTAAAAGATTAGACTAACCAGCCTTCCCTGTGCACTCATCTATTCTTCCTCATGGCTTTCAATCAAGTGTATCTATGAAAGCTGAATGTGTCCCTTTTATCACGCACTGCACTGCAGCATTCCTCGTGTCTGAGGCCTCCCAGTGTGTTATGAGAGGAAAATGTTGAACCATTGGACTTAAAACACCACACCCATGAGGTAAATACACTTCTTCCTAGTATGAAAGCTATCATTATGTGCACTTAAAGTTTGTGCTAAACATGCATGTTCAAGCGGTGTGTAGCTAATGCTGGGTTGTGCTGTGAATGCTGCTGTTTCAAGATTAGGAAGTAAAGAGAAACCAGAGCAGGGCTCAGGAGAGAGAGGGCTGGGCTGATGAATAACTGTGGTGAAGTTATATTTTCCTGTTTAACAGCTAGACCTGTTATCTATTCATAACCATTTATGAAGCAGGAGTCACCTGTTCTGCTGTCAGTGAGGACACGGGAGTGGCCAGACAGCTTCTACCACAGGAGAAAGCTGTAAGTATGAACAGAAAAGGTTTGAACTGTCTTTTTTTTTTTTTTTAAACTGTTGGGCTTTTAAATATATCTGTGTAAACAACACAAATGGATTCAAAAGAGGAACAGCACATATGCACTGAGCTGTTTGAATAGCTGGCTCGCTGCACAAAGCAAAACCTTGAGTATTCAGTCATTTCCTTCAGTAACAAAAAAGTGTAAAATGTTGCCAGATATTTACTAGTTACTTCTGTTTGTAATGTAATATGCTTTATTTCTACCTCTTAAAAAAAACTTAAGCTTCTTCCTCCTTTGTTTTGTAACTTTCAGGGTTGTTAAATCCCTCACTAACTCCCAGATCAGCTTGTTCCAAATATGTAATAAATCTTTATGATTGGAAGTTTGGAATGACTGAACTAGTTAGATCTGTATATGGCCATAAAGCCTTCACTGCAAGTTTGTGTATGTTTAAAGGAGGAGATTTTGGCATAAAATGCTTGTTTGTTCTTAGATTAATCTTAACTTATTTGTCTAGTGACTACATAGCAGTTGTCAAACTTAGCTCAGCATAAAGAATTGAAAAGAAAGGGGGTAAAAAGTTGGCTGTGGATGCCTGTGGTTTGGCTTTTCTCCAGGAGCTGCTTTCCTGACACACTCACAAGTGGGTCAGAGCAGGGAAGTGTGTCAATTCCTCTGGTTTCAAAGAAATCCGTTTGTATAGAACTCTATGGGTAAATGACCCGACCTCTCACTGGATCTAT
Source organism: Archocentrus centrarchus (assembly GCF_007364275.1). NCBI lineage: Eukaryota > Metazoa > Chordata > Actinopteri > Cichliformes > Cichlidae > Archocentrus > Archocentrus centrarchus. The sequence continues at coordinate 15,404,609 of NC_044363.1, read as the reverse complement.
GACCTCAGTAAACCTTTTCCTGATTAGTTTATGGTTTTAGTTACCAGACTTATTTATTACAATTGAACTGAAGTGAATTTTATTGATATAGCACCAAATCACAACAAACAGTTGCCAAAAGGCACTTTATAGGGAGTTTTTCCTACCCACTCTTGCCTAGTGCTTGCTCATAGAGGGTAGTTTTGATTGTTGGGTTTTCTCTGTAATTATTATATTATCTTTACCTTACAATATAAAGCACCATGAGGCAACTGTTTGTTTTGATTTGGTGCTATAAAAATAAAAAATTTAATTGAAATGAGAAATAACATAGACCAAAAACAAACAAACATCCATTTTATTACTCAGAACATTTAAGCAACACATTTAACACCTTTCTTCAGAATAAAATGAATAGAATAAATATTGCTTTGCCTGACTTGTCAGAGTTACTGCTCATAAATGCCATAAATCATTCACCTTGAGGGACCTTTCACATGTCTTTTCACAGTCTTGCATGCATAATAAAACATTATGAAACACTTGGCTTATTACAAATGTCTTCTTGGGTTACATTGCTGCTTTTATGCTTTGTGAAACTGTATCTATGAGCTCTGGAAGGACTGTGTTTTTGTAGCAAGCAGTTATAATTTCATCTCTGATATTTGAGTGTGGGATTTTTCATTTGTAGCACACTAGATTGTTGGTGCGCTGGTGTCATTAACTTATTATTATATTATCGGAATAATGTGTGGAAAGAATGGGTGTGTTTGTTCTGTATTTAACTTAGGTAAGAAAACAATGACTCATTCATTAAGCATACTGAACAGCACTGGGTTTATGGAGCCTGAATTTCAAGAAGCGCATGCTTCTACATATTTACACTGCTACACACACAAGCAGAAGTTGCAAAAGTGTTGGACATTTGTTTGTAGATTTCTTTTTTCTACCTCAAGCATTTATATGGTAGTGGTTTTGGATACAAACAAAATGTTTTAATGAGCTCTCTCTACTATCATGACAGTCAGAAATTTGCATTTACTTCTTCTGTAAAGGATCTGCCTGCAGCTTATCATCTGACTTCCCCATTTACAGTTCTGCAGGTCATGGCCTCCAACATGTTACCAGAAAAGCAGTTCTACTGCCCTGTCTGTGTGCAGGTGTTCACAGACCCAGTGACCACTCCCTGTGGACACAACTTCTGTCAAACCTGCATCAAGAGCAAGTGGGACAACAGTGATGTCTGCCAGTGCCCCACCTGTGACAGATCATTCCCTTCAAGGCCCGAAATAAACATAAACATAGCTTTCAAAGAGCTGGCAGACACATTTAAACAGATGATAGTCTGCTCATCAGCTGCACCGTTGTCTGCAGCCCAACCGGGCGAGGTGGTGTGTGACGTCTGCGCCGCCACGTCCCGGCAGGTGAAAGCACTGAAGTCCTGCCTGGTGTGTCTGACGTCGTACTGTGAAGCCCATCTGGAGCCTCACCAGAGGGTTGGCACCCTGAAGCTGCACAAGCTCATGGAGCCCGTGAAGAACCTGGAGGACAGGATGTGTAAGAAGCACGAGCGGCTGCTGGAGATGTTCTGCAGAGATGAGCAGAAGTGTGTGTGCCACTTTTGCACTGAGACTGAGCACAGAGATCATCAGGTTGTTTCCGTAGAGGACGAGAGCGTGGAGAGGAAGGTGTGTGGTGCACTCTCTAAACTGTATTCAGTTAGAACATTTTCAAAGGTTATATTTATTTATCTGCAGTTCCTCTTGTATGTACTTTGTTTTTGACCATGTCTACTTTCAAGCTTAGTTTTTCGAGTTCTCAATGAGACAGCCTGTTGAAATAATGGAATTCTAATAATAATTGTTAGGGTAGATGCATGGGTTTCTGAAGGCCAAAACTGATATATGCTTGCATGGCATTGGCATGATTTTTTATACATATGGTCTTTGCAGATTTTGAGATACAATATTGTACCATAACACGAGCTCTCCTGACAAACAAGGTGCCGTATATCATGCTCATTGCTGTATTGTTGTATAAAATTAGTTGTGGACACTAGGATTAGGCTCCTTTTTGGTTAATGAGATAACTTGTACATACTGTACATAGAAAACCATTAGTGCCTGGGTAGCACATTGGTGGAGTAGGCGACCACATATATATGCCATATTGAGGTGCGGGCGGTGCGGGTTTGAGTCCCGCACCACCAGTTTGTTGCCAGTTTGCCTGTGTGTCTTCCCCTGTACCCCCTCCACCATCAGTGAAAGCCGCTGTGGCCAAAAATGTAAAAAAAAAAAAAAGGAAATTCTTAGTGTTAGCATAAGATACAGGAAAAGATTACAGTTTTCATGCTGAAATAGTCAGAGCCTTAATCTTTATCAGTGAAATCTGTTAAACAAACTACTGAATATTGTCAACTTTTGTGAGGACCCTATTTGCCTCATTCCTTGTCTACAGTCTGTACTGCAGAACTTCCTGTAGTCTGTCAACCAGTGATGTCTTTTAGGTCCAGATTAAGAAGAGCAAGGACGATTTTCAACAGATGATCCAGGAGCGACTGAAGAAAGTGGAGGAGATCAACAACTGCCTGCAGCTCAGTATGGTGAGCAGTGATGCAAACATTTCTGTTATGTGACTTGTTTGGATCTCTCTTATTGAGTTCCCGTTTTTGGTCAAAGTCAGAAATGCTTTTAGAAACTCCGACATGACATGACACTTTTACATAAACATTAGCTCTTAAATAAACAGTTTTGTTAACTCATCACTGTGAACTTGTTCTAGTTTCTATTTTATTGTTGTAATTTTATTATGATTGTTTAAAACAGGTCCATTAAGGCCGTACCTACTGCTCAGCAATATTGCTCATATGTAAACAACACGGTCGCATTATGTTTTGTACATGGTTGCCTTATGATTATAGTGATGCTACAACACATTGATATCAGCACGTTATGTAGTATGGGTACATTATGTAGAAATATTCCTGTACACCCATGAAGCTAGTTGACGTTGAAGCTAAATATACAAATGTAAAACAATGGATTACTTTTTCTAAAATAAATTACATGTTTTGGTAGTGACAAATTTTGGGAGAGGAAAGATATTACAAGATAGTTTGAAAATACAAAATGAACACTGAGTGTTCCATTACTAAAAAATGGGTCCTTTAATTATAGAGCAACAGATATCTGGTAAAAGTTTTGATAAAAGAGAAAACAAATCTCAATCAAATTCCAACTCTGAATTTGAACCAATTCAGTAAAATGGTCCATAAATAGGGACTTTATTGCATGTTCATTTGCATCTGGCAATTAAATTAGTTTCATGAAAAGGATCTAAAGTAAAGTTACTCCCTTCACTTATGGATGTGTCTCAGGTGGTAAAATAGGTTGTCTACCATGTTGTATCCTTAGGCAAGATAATGAATCTGTGTGAATGTTGGACAAAACACTCAGGTATGGATAAAAGCACTGAATGTGTGTGTGTGTGTGTGTCAGTGGAAATTACAGTAGAAAGTGCTATAAAGTACCGTCCGTGTAAGAATAAAATTCAAAAATACTTGCCTTGTAAAGGAGGCAGGGACACTGATTTCTCCAAAAGCAATGGACCAGAATAAAATGAAGCTATAGGAAAAGATATGGTCATTTTGTTTTTTTTATTTATAAATTTAAAAAGTCCAAAACATAAATCCAAATGCAAAACAGAATTTAAAAAACACAAGAAACACACAGACTGGCAACGGTACGATGAAAATGCAAAACTCAGATGAATGACATTTACTGAGGACACATGGAAAGAGTAATAAACAAAACACAAGCAATAGTCTTATAATTGGGACTCAAGAGCAATGAATATTGCAAAATCCCAAATAACTCTACAAAACTCAAAAAAGAACAATGGCTCCAAGACCCAGGGATCATGACATCAGGTCAGGTCATTTAAGTCTATGGGAAAATGGCCCTTAGCTTAATCCCCCTTTCTCTGTAAGCATGTTCCTGATCAGATTATGGACTCAGTTCCTAGTTTAAGGTCATATTGAAAACTTAAACCCATTACTAAATTATGGTCATTCAGAAGGGTCAGAAAGAACAATTCTCCAAGATATATAACACTTCTGATTGGCCCTTGGTACAATCAAATAATGCTAGGGGGATTTCAGAATTATTGGGGTTGGAACACTGGCTTGGGTGCTTTGTGTTGTATCTTAAGCTATTCTTGTGCAGTTTTTGCAGCATAATGGGGTACATAGTCCTGCTGTGGAGAAAAGAGCTATCTCGGAGTGCCTTGGGGTTCTTTAGTAATGTTTAGTTAGGCCCTTTGTATTGAAGTAACATCCATATGAACATTCCAGGATCCAGATTTTCCCAGCGGATCACTACAATACAACAGACAGCCAGTGGTTTTAATATCATGGTGGATCTGTGTATTATTAAAGTGCTTTCTGTAGGAGTTTTGAAATGCATATTGGGAAATGCAAGAAATCACAAATGGACCCATGGGAAGACAAAGATGATCAAACATCAGCAAACATAACACCTAACTTCATATTTTCATCCAGACAAGCGCAGAGAAGGAGACGAAGGAGAGCGATCGTCTCTTTATGTCTCTGGTTCACGCCATCAAAGAGAGACAAAATGAAGTCAATGGAGAGATAAAGGAGAAGGAGAAGGCAGTGGAGAGGAGGGCGGAGGAGCTCATCAGTGAGCTGCAGCAGGAAATCGCTGAGCTGCAGAGAAGAAACACTGAGATGGAGGAGCTGAAGAACACTGAGGACCACCTGCACCTCCTACAGGTTAAACTAGTGAAATAATGCAGGGCTTTAAATTAGAGTGATATTGATTACATAACTTCATTTTTTTTTTTAAATCTCATCTTTATGTGTTTGAAATATTGAATATGTGTTGTTTAGTTACAGAGTATCTAAATTAATCACAGTAACTGGCATTATTGAATTTTCTTTACTCTCTTTCCCACCGGTAAAGTGTTTGCCATCTATTACATCACCTCCACCCACCAAAGAGTGGATGGAGATCATCATACCTCCTGAGCTATGTGTGGGGACAGTGAGGAGAGCGTTGTCTCAAGTAGAAAAGACTCTGATGAATGAAATGGACAGTTTGAAGAAAGAAGGTAACATGAACATAGCAACAAGTATCAAGTATCACAACAAAAAAAAAAAAAAGATCTTATTTTTGAGTGGAGGCTTCTACTGAAAATGTCAAAACTTATCATTTTATTATGTTTCTGACAGAGATGAAGAGGATGCAGAAATATGCAGGTATGAACACACATTCAAATCCATAAATAAATAGCACTGCATTGCTTTCTTTCAAAGTTTAGGCAAACATGTTCTTTACATACAGGTATACTTGTAAAGATACTAGTAAAGACATGCCTCGAGAAGCTATCTAAAATTTGGTAGATGTTGCAAAAGCATCCATCCATCCATTTTCTTAACTTTCTTATCCAATTCAGGATTATCCCAGCTGACTTTGAATGACAGGATTCAAAACTTGAGCAGTATCCACACTGAAAGGCTTCAAAAAGTTTATCAAATTAAGCAGGAGAAAGAACTAGATCAGTACAAGAGATCTAAAAACAAAAAATTGTAAACTTTAAACACTAGAATACAGAAAAGCTAAACAGAAACACAAACTCAATATATTAACTAAGGATTCAAAAGTCAGAAATTACACAAAACTTTTGAACCACAAGAGGAAAAGACTTCTGTTAAAATTTTATTGCCTTATGCAAACTAACTGTGGTTGGTTGCAGATGTTGTATTAACTGAAGGTGTTTTCACCTTACCTTCTAGTTGACGTGGTTTTAGACCCAGACACCGCCCACCCAAACATCATCCTGACAGCTGATGGGAAGCAAGCAGGCCGTGGCGAGCTTCTGCACGTTGTTCCGGACAACCCGCAACGCTTCGACCCCGTCATCTGTGTTCTGGCCAAGCAAGGCTACATCTCGGGGAGGTTCTACTTTCAGGTGGGCTACTTTATTATAAAATCCCAGAAATGCAAAACACCTGTTTTTTAGTCTCACTAATTCTTATGTTTGATTGTTAATCAGGTTTCAGTGGGGCAAAAGACCTTCTGGGATCTGGGAGTGGTCAAAGGGTCAGTCAACAGGAAGGGTATGATCACCTCCAAGCCAGAGAATGGCTACTGGACGGTGCGTTTGAGGAGCGGCAATGAATATCGAGCTCTGGACTCCCCCTCAGTCCGTCTTTCTCTCAAGGAAAAGCCGGAGACTGTGGGAGTCTTTACAGATTACGAGGAAGGCATAGTGTCATTCTTTGATGTGGAGACCAAATCTCACATCTACACCTTTACTGGGTGCTTATTCTCTGAGAGGATCTTCCCTTTCTTCAGCCCGGGTGTTTGTGACGAAGGAAAGAACAAGGCGCCGTTGATTATCACAGCTGTCAATCATGAGGCATAGCCTTTACCTGCTTTCTGAAGGTGCAAGGGATATTTTGTTTTTACCAAACTGGAATTTAATATTAAAGCTTTTTTGGTATTTGGGTTAACAGATAAATCTGCGTTAGTATTGATATGAATGGTTACAGTGGTGCTTATTGTTAATTTATTTGTAGTTCTTATTGTAAAACCTTTTTGGACTGAATGCAAAACGTTTTCAATGGTAATTTTTTGGGAACTAACCCTGGTCCATGACAGTATAGAAGCTTTCCATTAACACATTAACCTCCTGAGACATGAGCTCTTGCTTGATATGCAATTTTTAATTTCTCCTGACTATTTGGGATTATTGGTACTGATAAGTACACAACCTAAGCTTCATCTTTGATGTTAAATTAATGACAAACGTAATGCATTTATATGCTTGTCAAAAGTATTTTACTGCAGAATCCCCCCATCTGTGATCCAGCAGCAACCTTTGGCTGTTTCCACACCTGATCTATATTTTTTTTTTATTGTATTTTTTATTATTCTGCACGAATGTTTCATGGTGATAACAAATTCATCACAATAATACAAGTACATGTACTTGAGTCAAGCCATCTGCATTTTTACTGGTGCTTATGTGCTGTTTCTTGTTAATTAACTAAAAAAAAAAAGAGAGAGATGTGAAAATGGCGTGACTATCTGTTTTGATCAGTGTTTTGTGGCGATTTGTTTTTTAAATAAACTTTTGCATCAGCCCCAGCAGAACTCTGTCTTTACATGTGCTTTGCATTCACAGAACTCTTTGAAGAGACCATGAATGGCTCACTGATGCAGGAGGACCTATCTGCCCTCTGTGAGAGGGAGGGAACTTCTGAGTTATGGCCTCCTGCCTCAGATATGAAAATATGCTTAAAAGACAGACGTATAATAAGTCATTGTCTCTGCAGCCTAATCAGCTTTTATGGCTACTTGGCAGGTGTGTAACAAATGAAAAATATTCAAACTTTCTTATCGTGTAAGTTTGTTATGGGAAACTTACTGCTCACAAAAGCATTTAGTATTTCAGTGCATTTGTTACTACATGATGGATGTAAATGCAATTGCTCTTAAGAAAAATATGAACTATTTTGCTGCTAAAGGCTCCACTACACAGTTACATCGTTGCCAGTTTAAGCAGTTGTTCTTGTTTGAGGTTTTGTCCTTTTTTTAAGGTCTTTACCTTACAGTATAAAGCGCCTTGAGGCAACTGTTGGTTGTGATTTGGCACTATATAAATAAAATTGAATTGAATTGATTTTAAGCTTGAGTTGACAAAAGGGGTTAAACTGAACCAAAATGTAGAATGAGCTGCTCTAACTCCAAAACAGCCAGCTGAAAGATATTAAAACTCTTAGCAAAGATGAAGAAAGCTGCGAGGTTAGTTGGTAATTCTCTGCAGGTTTATATACCTTTAATATTAAACATAATTTTGATTGAATTTGAATTTCTGCAGTGCCTCAGTGTATGTAAACAACACATCAAGGACATGCAAAACTCTTTTTTTTCCTCATCAGCTCACTGAGATATATCTTGCAGGGAACAAAAGTAGGTTTTTGCATCCCCATCTGAGTACATAAGACTTGGAAATCTAGGCGGCTGCCTGCTTTAAATTTGTAGAAAAAAAAGAAGACTACACCCAGTTTTTCACATCGGAGTGGTCTCCATTAAAGGTAGGAGTGATTTATGGCAATTTTGTCCTGCAATCTGAACACAATCTCTCTTTCTGTGTTTTTAAGAGCATATTTTCATGTCTTTGTGAACCCAAGGAGAAATCAAGATGAGGATGTTTGCCATCTTTATACTCTCAGGTGATGAGGTTTAGTACATTTTTTTTTCCAACTGCTTTTAAATGATCAATGATCTAAATAAGTACTAACATGTTAAAGGAGGGACCTAGAATGTAGACAAGCTGTAATAGGAAAGTAATCTTTGGCATTATCCACAGGTCTGTGCCATTTCTCCTTCTCCTTTTATCCCCCTCGGTACCATTACATCAGTGATACCAAAGACTGGCCCACCGCCCAACAGTACTGTAGAGAGAAATACATTGATTTGGCAACAGTTACTGACGAGCATGACTTGGAGAATTTAGCAGGTCTGGTGGCGTCTGCTGGTTCTTATGTGCACATAGGTTTGTACAGAGATTGGGGCTGGTCACGGTCTGCAGATGATGATTACCAAGAAGGAGAACCTGCGTACTGGAACTGGGCAAGTGGCGAGCCCAGTGTTAATTCCTGTGGGAGCATGTCAGCAACAGGGACATGGTATGCTACAAACTGCAACAGCAGTTTGAGCTTCTTCTGCTATGATGGTAAGATTATTAAATGTATATATGAGTTTTGATTGGCAGTTAGTGAAAACTTTATTTCAAGTTTTGCAAATCTGGAATTTTTGAATGTTTAGCATGTGTACACACAAATGATGAAGGTTAAGCTGCCTCAGCGATAGTATCAACTAAATAATAATGCTGATAATAATAAAAATAGAAAATGAACACAAAAAAATAATGAAAACTTTGTAATTTGATGTCTGTTATTGAAGGTTTTCCAAAACAACAAAAAAAACCAAACAAAGGAATAAAGTTCACATAATTAAATAAATAACAATAAGAAATTAAATTAAAGACTATGAAATGTTGACCAAAAATCCTACCCTCCAGACATCCATCCATGTTCTTCCTGGAACCTATTTGATATGTCAGTTTCAGAATATTAAAACCATATGTGTTAATGTTGTGACCTTGAAATATCCCTTTTAATCTTATTTGTATTTTCAATTATTTAGTTGGCAGTAATAGATCTAAACAATAAGACAGTAAATATTTTATGTTTCTATTTTATTTTGATGTCATGCCAAATATTACTGTGATTAATGTTGTTACTACGGGGTCAGAGTTCAGGATGTGATGTCATCAACTATCGCGAGGTTGGTGAGTGGCGCGACCCCTGGTGGATGACTTGTTAGTTTTTCTCGTGCATCTGTGCTCATGTCTGTACCTGCTTTGTGGAATAATTCAGAGAATCGGGAGTAATAAAGTTGCTGAACTGAAGACGGAATCCTGTCTTTTTAAGAGGGCAACATTAACAATAATAATAATTCAAAATATTGTCTCAAAAGTTCAAAATTTTGACTTGTGGATAACAAAAAATGTTTGTTTTTTTTAGTGATAAAAACAAGCTTTGATTGGGCTCAAGGTATTTACGTTTTTCAGGCATTTGGTAGTGATCTTTTTGTTTTTGTTTTGTTTTTTCTCCTGGATTTTGGCTTTCATGAAACTTGCTAATTCATCCACCAACTTGGTGGAGGTAGAACTCTGGTTACGATGAAGCGGGCAGAAATCAACTTTCTTTTGTGTAGGATAAAATTCTCGTAAACATACTTTAACAAAGACATGCAGTGAATTACAGACCAGTTTACATGATATAATTTCTCTTTATAAAAAGATACATTTTATAGCTTTATTGCTGACATATAATTGTCAAAGGTTATACATGTAACATTAAATTATAGAGAATTATGATAAAATAGCTTTTTGTATTTTTTTTTTTTTATATTATTCTGGAAACACAATAGACAGTTTAAGCATAACTGACCTCTGAACCCAATCCCTTGATCTAACATCGTGCACCCCTAACAAAGATCATAATTATTATGCTGACTAAATGAACATTTGTGCATACAGTATTTTGTTTCTTTCTTTCTTTGTTTCTGTAGCACTTGCCACTGACATTTCTAAAAGGTTTATTCCGGCTCCCAAAGCCATGAACTGGCTCGATGCTCAGACCTTCTGCAGGGGTCAGTACACAGATCTGGCCCGAGTGCGGAACCAGCAGGAAAACGATCTGCTGCAAGCAATGGCGACAGGCCAGCCGGTGTGGATAGGGCTGACGAGGATGTCTTGGAGGTGGTCTGATGGGAGTGAACCTTCATTCATACCCTGGGAACTCTCCGTGTTGCAGTCAACTGTCCACCTTGATTGTGGAGCACTTGAGATCAGCAGCAATCCTCTTGGGCTGGTACAAAGAAGATATACTGATCTGCAGCCCTTCATTTGCTACAGTGGTAATGGTTTCTTTTTTCTCTCATAAACCACAAACTGTGACATGTATTAATTCATGTGTGTAAATATGACAATTAGTCATGACAAGCCATGCTTTATATGAACAAATAAGGACTGATCTATAACACAAACACACACATATTTACACATACAATCAGTATGAGCAGCTTTAGTGTTATAATGAAATTAACACCAGGTGTGCTACAGGGGCAACAATGAGACAACCCCAAAAAACACAAACAGTTTTACAGGTGGAGGACACTGACAATTTTCCTTCCTCACATCAATATGTCCCACTGCCAGAGGGTTTGCTATGTCTCCCACCAAAGTATCAGGAGCATAGAGGAGATTCCAATAGACAGGCAGTTAATCTAGGAGAGCAGGACAGGGCTGTAGAAGTCCTGAAACCATCAGCAGGAATGCTTTCTGCTCCTTTCTGCAAAAAGGAACAGGATGAGCACCATCGGGACCCTACAAAATGACCTCCAGCAGGCTACTAGTGTGAATGTTTCTGACCAAACAATCAGAAACAGACTTCATGAGTGTGTCCTGGGGGTCCAGCATCCACAACAGCACGCAAAACAATGCCTGGCCTCATGTGGTGAGAGTATGCAGGCAGTACCTGGAGGATGAAGGAATTGATATCATTGACCCCACACTTCCCTTACTTTAATTCAAGCATGTGGGGGCCATACACACTACAAAGCACCATTGGGAGTTGCTGCAGTGAAATTTTGGCAGAATGGACTAGCCTGCTGCATAATTTTTTTACTTTGCCTTTCAAAGCATCTTTGAATTCGGTCGTCTGTAGGCTGATAATTTTCATTTCCATCAAATGATGTAGTGATGTTTCGTTCCTAATACATTACCAAGTCCATATGAGTATAGATATCCAGCACCCCCCCCCCCCCATCATTGAGGTCTGATGTGTTTTCCAAGTGTTCCTTTAAATCTTTTAGCAGTGCTTTTATTATCTATCTATATACAGTACAAGTCATAACACACTCACGTATTCAAATGAATGGCAGAGATTTTGATTGGTATTGTACATACATACACATACACACCATATTTTCTGTATATCAGGACTATGCCTTTAAAGTGACATTTTATATTTTCTTATTTAATATAATTTCATTCAATTTAATTATAAAAAAAAATAATAATTTTGAATAACCTACTTTAACCTTTAAACCTTTTTATAATTGTTAAATTGGTCCTTCTAAATCAGGTGATCATTTTCCCATAAAGCTACATTTTGCTTGTCTCCTAACACAGGGTTATGGTTCTAATGTAATTAATGATGGTTTTCAGAGGGTTATAGACAGTTGAAAGGGTCCTGCAGCACTGTGTTATGCTACTTTGGGTACACTCACTGTAAAATGTTATAATGTAGTTAAGAGTAATTTTCTTAATAATGTAACAATGTAGTACGGAGTGGAAAATTGCAATAAAATCAACGCAATATATATAAAAAAAATATATATACACACACACACACACACACATATATATGTAGATACACACAGCTTTCGATAATTCTTGCAACAACAATGGGCCAATTGTTCAAAAAAAATAAAATAAAAAAGAAGTGTAGACTGATATAATTACCACTGTGAGAATCAAAAATGGTGATGATGAACAAAAATGAAAGAGGAATTTTTGATCTCTCCAGCTCCTCGGGCGAAGTTCCTGGTGAAAGTGACTCTGGCTGCTCTCAGCTCCTCTGTGGACATGACAGACCCGGCTGTGAGGGAGTCCAACTTGAAATCGGTAACTTGTGTAGAGTCATAAAAAATGACAAGTTTATTTAATGAGAACACCTTCCAGATGTTTTTAAGACAGTCTATGAGAATAACCATCACCTCTGTACCTTACTGTAGTTTCCAAGAAATCCATGTTGACACTGTGGATAGTGATCATTTTTTACAGATAGCTGACATTTTACAGTACCAGGCAAAAGTTTGGATGCACTCAGCCATTCATTTAATGGCTGTGTTGTTTAAATGCTCAGTTGGGACCAAAGGGCCCAAAGTGTGCCAAGAAAATATCCCTCACATCATTACACCACCAGTAGCAGCCTGAACCCTTGGTACAAGGCAGAACGGATCCGTGCTTTCATTTATTTTACACGAAATTCTGACCCTACCATCTGAATGTCACAGGATAATTTGAGACTCATCAGACCAGGCAACAGTTTTCCTTTTCCTTTTTTCCTATTTTGGTGAGTGAATGTGAACTTTAGCTTCAGTTTCCTGTTATTAGCTGACAGGAATGTGGTCTTCTGCTGCTGTAGCCCATTATAAATGCTCTTCTGCATACCTTGGTTATAACAACCATGCCACATTCAATGTCACGTAAATCCCCTTTCTTCCCATTTTGATCCTCAGTTTAAATTTCAGCAGGTCAACTTGATCATGTCTACATTCCTGAATGCACTGGGTTGCTGCCATGTGATTGGTCGATTAGATATTTGCTTTAACAATTAGTTGAACAGGTGTACCCAGTGGCTGTGTGTGTGTATAATTTGCAGTGTACCCATTAAATTCTCGTTTCTGTTGCACAGGTTAAAATGATGCTGGGAGGTGCATCTGATGACCTAAATGTGAGCTGGCAGAAACCTCCAGAAAAGATTTACCGCCTAAAGCATGAGAAATGTCCTCCATAATTTACACTGTTTGTTTAAATATCTACTTAAACAAGGTTTAATATCATAAAAAGCCTTTGATATATTAGTTTTCTAGTTTATGAAAGTAGAAAAACAAGATATACTTCTATACTAAGATTTTTATAAAATTTATGAAAAAATTATGTTCTTTATTTCTCAAATTATATCTGCATATTTCCTTGTTTTATGCTGGAGTACATTAAATTGCACAACAAACCTAAATGAGTGCAAATTTCCAGGGCTACTTTTGTTGTAATGACTGGCCCAGAGGGGTGAGTTCTGTTTGTCTCAGCAGAGAAAATCAAATCTGAAACTTAGCATCTACTTTGAATTGAGTTCAAGGAAATTTAATTTCCATGCAGTTTGCATCCCACAATGCAGGTCCTAGAGGACTTTTTCTAACTTGATCATGTCATAAAGTAAGAACTAAAGTTCAGAACATTTGTGGAAAAGTTCAGAAGTGACTGAAAATAATTGCATTTATATTAAATCCTGATGTGTGACTATGCTTGTGTGGCCCAGTTTAGTCTAAACCTGCATTATTAGTTGAAGAAGTTTCCAATTATTTAATCAATATGAATGAAAAAAGCTTGCTTGGTCCTTTTTAGCAGGATGTCTTTACAACAGTAATTGAAGACAAGTTTTCCTGTTTTAATATTTTGTCCATTCAATATTGTTGTATTTAAAATATATGAATATTGCTCACCTATGTTAAGTGTGTACTACATGTAATTATAAATGGTGTGATTTGACTTTGCCTTGAAGAGTGTACCTACTGAAAAGCTTTCATTTTATTTATATATTATTATTCCTGCTGTGTATGCAGATTGAACGGCTGCTAACTTCCACTTGCTGCCTCTTTTCCTCTTGGTGACATTGTTAGGCAGTAAATGAGCAAAAGTAAATTTAAAAATCCCATAAGTTTTCTTTGCATTGTGCTTATGGAAATGCTCTTATTTTAATTATTAAAGATATAGTGAGTTCTGTTGTTGAGTTTTTTTATTATTTGATTTCAAGTGATCTCTGCTCACTATCATTCAATATTTTTTTTCTGACTACCGTATTTTTCGGACTATACGTCGCTCCGGAGTATAGGTCGCACCAGCCAAAAAATGCATAATAAAGAAGAAAAAAACATATATAGGTCGCACTGGACTATAAGTCGCACTTTTTTTGGGGGGGGGGGGGTTGATAGAATCCGAGACCCAGAGCAGAAATTCCATCTTGAACGGCAATTTAAAATAATAATGGATTAAAGAACAGGACGAACACGGTTACGCCTACGTTATGCTAACGTAGCACATTCAGCTACATGACGCACAACAAACACGTGTTCGGTATGTTAACGTAACATTAAGTTATTCAGATAACCATAGCATAAAGAACATACTAACAAGTTAACCAAACCATCAATCCATTGAATTCTTCATCCTCGGTGTCACTTCTAAACAATTCCGTACACTCCGTAGACGAAGCGCCGCTTCCTCTTCTGTGTCGCGTTAGTCAGACTCGTCGTCAGCTGCAGTTCCAATTATTCCAGCCTTTCTGAATCCCAACAGGATGGTTTGTCACTGAAGCCCATGTTTTCTTGATCCATCCAATGACTTCCAGGAAAGTTGGGTGGCGCATTCTCCCAGTTGCCGTTAAGCTGTGCTCTCCATCCATCATCCACTGCGCCCACAGGTTACGCAAGACTGCCTTAAAGCTGCAGTTCACGGAGATGTCAAGTGGCTGGAGTAGTTTGGTTCATGTGTTATAAATGTCACATATACGTCGCTCCGGAGTATAGGTCGCACCCCCAGCCAAACTATGAAAAAAAGTGCGACTTATACTCCGGAAAATACGGTACATTTCTTTCTTGGAGATGATGGTTCCACACTATCCCGCTGACACACTCGCACACACAAACACACACACACACACACACCTGTAAAGACTGCTTCTGTCACCTCACTTTGGCTCCACCTGGTGGTACAATAACACACAGACACTGATGGATATTTCTATCACTCTGATATTGGTATTTTACTGTCAATATTCTGTATCATTTATTAGTACCTATATTAATAACACACACTGGATTAATGGTCACATTTTATGTTGTTTGTCACCTATATTGTCACTCACTGGAACACGGCAAGCTTTGGGTGAGTGGAAAAGACTGAGGCCTGCTCAGGGCGTCATTGTTTACCAGTTATTAAAACCACACTCATTCATATTTAGAGTCTCACTTTTATCCACTGTGCACTTTAGACACTATATCACCAGTTTAATAAAGGTCAAGTTGCTGGGAGCAGTGTGTCCTGAATCTGGGGTTTGATGCATTATTTTAATAATGCAGGGGAGTAAATTTGTATACTAAGATGAGACCGCCCTAAATTTGTTTAGTAATGAGGAGTTATGGAAAGCTGTGCGGGGGAGTATTTCTGTGGGAGGTATTTTCACGTGGGAAAGTTGGTCATTTTGACAGCCCCAGAGAACTCTGTCACCAAGCCTGTGCAAAGGAATTGAACTAGTGTGGTTCATAGTGGATGGGAAATGCCACTCTCTGCCTACTAGCCCATGATAAAAGAAGGGGGTGGAGTGAGCTTTGGGGATAAAAATGCAGCAGTAAAGTTGGGAGGGAGCGCTCTCCTTGCTCACTCTCTATCTCCTTTGCTCTAAGGCATTCACTCCCGGGAGGGCTATTTGCTTTCTTGTACTCTGTTTAACTCTGGGCTTCTCACTTCTTTCACCCTTTTTCACTCACTTCTTTTTTCCACTCTTTTTTTACTTCACTTCTTACTTTTTAAATTTGCTCACTTACCGTCCTGTTACCGTTACTGTCTGTGTTTTGTGTAACTAAGATGTCTAACAGCCTGCACCAGAACCTGTTCATCCCAGTGATTTATTAGAATCTTTGGATTTAATTGGGTTTGAATTTTCAGTAAAAAGGAACATGGAGACCCTTAACAATATTACCAACACCCCCACCCCCCCAATGTTTCAGTGAGATTATTCTTGTTATTAACACCTATTTAAATGTGGACCGTGACAAGGAGAAAAGAAAAGGGATGATAACATTGATTTGTGATTATCTGGGAAACACCAGCTGCATCATAGAGGAGATGAGACTCAGTATGACCTGTGTCCAAAGGTTTACATTGAGTTGTGAACGTTGTTGTAGGAACTGTTTTGAGTGCTCAGAGTAGAAAGGTGCGATAAATATCAGTCCATTTACTTTTGGTTGCACTTCTGCAACTTTTTCATTTCCTGCAGCATACCATTACTGCTAACATTTCTTTTCAAACAGTAGTTTTGCTTGTTTATTTTAAAAGTTTACAAAGTAAAAAAGAGATGACAAGCTTTCTCTGCTATTTTGTTTGCTTTTCAGGGGAAAAAACATGCAGAAGAATGAAATTCAAATCTGCTGCTTAACACGCTACTGAAAATATTTTGACTGGCCAGTTCTGCCCATGCACAGTGTTAGTTCCTTATTATTGCATGGTTACTGCTGGATTTGAATCAAGAAACTCGCTCTTGACAGTATGTTTCATTATGATAAAAGGTGCTAACAGATGTTTGTTTGTGTCATTGTCATCTTGGAATATGCCTGTGCCATCAGGGAAGAAAAAATGCATTGATGGAATAACCTGGTCATTCAGTATATTCAGGTAGTCAGCTGACCTCATTCTTTGAGCACATAATGTTGCTGAACCTAGAACAACTGCAGCAACCCCAGATCATAGCACGGCCCCCACAGGCTTGTAGTAGGCACTAGGCATGATGGGTGCATCACTTCAGCTGCCTCTCTTCTTACCTTGATGCACCCATCACTCTGGAAGATGATGAGTCTCCACTATCCTTTCAGTTTTTAATAATGCGTTGGACAGTTCTTCACACAATTTTAGTAGTTTCTGCAATCTTCTTAGATGTTTTCTCTGCTTGATGCATGCCAATGATTTGACCCTTCTCAAACAGACTGACATCTTTTACCACAGCCATGCAATGTCTCTTTCAACATGGTTGTTTACGAAATGAGAAGCAACTCATGGCACCAGTTGGGGTTATATAACTTGTTGCCAGCTGAAAGATAATAGCCCATGCAGTAATTATCCAATAGGAGGCTCCCATCTATTTGCTTGGTTAAATCCAGGTGGCAACTTTTGTTTTGGCCAGGCAGTGTATAATGACAAAATCCACTTTATTTTGTGCAGAAGAATAAAAAGGTATTTCACTTACAAAGACCATGTTTTTTGGGATGGATAAAATGGGTCTAAGAATTTACTAGATATGTAGGTAATAGCTCATCTGATTAGACACTCTAGTAACTCAGCTTTCAGTGTTGTTTCCATGGCATACTGGCATCTAATGCTGTGGCAAGCAAGGAAGAAGACCCCAATGCAGGACACCCAAGGTGGAAGTAAAATTTAAACTCAGCTTTATTTGCTAGAGTGCAAAACACAAGGCAGGACCGGATGGAACTAGTGGCAGTAACTTCAGAATAACAGAAGAAACTTGACTTGACTTCCAGAAACAAAAGCAAAAACATGAGTTCAGGACATGATGCACACAGCAAGAAAAAATGAGGAGAGCAATGCCAAAACAAGGATGCACCAACAAGCAGAGGAAACACAGGATTTAAATACAAGAGGGCTGATGAGGATAGTGGAGACAGCTGGGAACACAGGTGAACCAAATAACACTAATGACAAAGGGGAAGCAAAACAAAACGCAGCACATCAGGACCAAGAGGGTATGAAAATAAAACAGGAAGTCAGAAAAAGAAACAAAGACACGGACTAGACACTGCACACCGGGAAACACAGGGAAACTTGAAATCAAAACATGGCAAATAACACAACAAAAGAAACCCAGAAAAGGTAAACACAATTCAAAAACTAAGCACAAACAAAAATGCTGGGTCATCAGGACCCAGGACCATGACACATATAACATATAAAAAATAGCAAGTTATTGAGTTTAGTTGAATATTAATCAGAAACCCCTACTGTGACAAAAGAATGTCCAATGATAGTTAATGCCAATCACAGAGAGTGACAGTATTTATTCTCAGTGGTTTATGGTTTTACCACCTAAAGATTCTACTGCCAGTAGGCTGAGGGGTAGTACTGGCAGCCAACAGTATTTTTCTGCTGACAAAGAGAAACTACCATTTGTAGTAGGGCTGCACGATATATCGAAAAAATATCGTCATCGCGATATTGGCACATGCGATAGGCATATCTAAAAAATGCGCGATAATTTCTAATTATTTAATGTATAAATCATGTCTTTCTTTATGTCTACACTTTGACCAATCCGGCGCGACCATAAATGTAAAGGTGCCGCGCCGCTATTGGCCAGAGTGAGCACATGCTCTCAGGGAGCAACTTGTTCCTAAAAGACACTGCACCTCCGGAATTTGGGACTACTTCGGTTTTTCCACACAGGACGAGTCACAGACACTAGTTCTTTGCAAGTCATGCCGAAAAATCGTGGCTACGTCAAGAGGAAACACGACAAACCTCCACAGCCACCTTCAATACAACCACAAGGAACTTAACTGTATATTTAACATCTAAAAACCCACAGCCTACTCCGGTAAAGTCAAGCAAACGAAAGGCAAGTTCACAAACTAATATAAATGATAGTTTCGCTTCTGCCGCTCCTTATGAGAAAACTTCGAAGCGACACAAAGCTTTAACTGAAGCCATAACAAGATACATTGCAAAAAGCACGCTCTCTGTTAATGCAGTGTCTGAAGAGGGATTTTTGGAGATGGCAAAAGAGTTCGACCAGAGATACGAAGTGCCATCTCGGACTTATTTTTCCCAAGTAGCTATTCCGGAGATGTATGACGAGTGTGTGAAGTCCGTCAGGGCAGAGCTCAGTGAAGTGGATTTTTATGCTAGCACTACTGACTTGTGGTCCAGTCGAACCACTGAGCCTTACATGAGTTTTACCGTGCACTTTTTGACATGCAAATTTGAGCTCATTACACGCTGCCTAGAAGTAGCATACTTCCCCGACACACACACTGGTGAAAACATTGCTGCTTCCCTGCGGGATGTTTTGAACAACTGGAACTTGCCCGAACACAAACAAGTGGCCATCACAACAGATAAAGGAGCGAACGTGGTGAAGGCTGCTGAGGTCAACAACTGGTTCAGAGTGCAGTGCTTTGGCCATCGCCTGCATCTGGCAATTGGTAAGTATTAAAGATAAAAAATTACTCTCAAGACATATAGCCCTAATGTACTATAACATTTAAATGAATATGTTTATCTTTTATATACTGCAAGTTGGAATTAATGTTGCATTGATGTCTATACAAAATGCATTAAGCTTTTCTTGTTTTGTCTGTCATTTGTTTCAGAAAATGCAGTCAAAGGTGATGATCGCATTACAAGAGCTGTTGGACTTTGCAAGAGGTTGGTGGGTCACTTCTCCCACAGTTGGAGGGAGAAGACTGCCCTGACAAAAGCACAAAGAGAACACAAGCTCCCAGAGCATGCGCTGATAACCGAGAGATGGGGGTCTAGACAACAGATGATTCAGAGAGTTCATGAGCAGCAAAGAGCCCTAAGTGATGTCCTGTCGGCTGATAGGAAGTCCAGACATTTGGTTCCAACTTGGCAGGACATAGATGTTCTGGAATCCATAAACCAGGCATTGCAGCCGCTACAGGATTTCACTGATGCCCTTTCAAGTGAAAGCTATGTGAGCATTTCATGTGTGAAACCTGTGCTTCACATTTTCAACACCTCAATTCTCGCTGCAATAGAACAAGTCAGTGATCTGACCAAATCCATAAAGAAAAAGATACTAGACTATTTGAACTCTAAATATGACAATCCATCCACCCAAGAATTGCTGGATATGGCCTGCCTTATGGATCCTCGGTTTAAAGCAGACTACATCAGCAATGACAAGTTGCATGAAATCAAGCTCCGAGTGATTTCAGAAGCTGAAGAAACAAAGGTAAAGTGTGTCACAGTAATCTTTTCAAAAATTATTTAATAACATTCCAATTTAATAATTTCAAACGTTTATCTTTAAGGATCAAAGCCAGCATGACAATGTGGATCCACCTGAAGACATCCAAAAGCAGTCCAAAAAAATCCCTGGGTAGTTTTTTCAAGAGTGTCCCAGCTCCAAAAACCAGTACATCATCATCACATGCAGTGGATGTGGAACTCAACAGCTACCTCGTGTCTCCCACCATTGACTGTGAAGCTAACCCTCTGTCTTAGTTGGCAAGTTCATCAGGTGAACTTCCCCCAGCTGAGTGAATTGGCCTGAAAATACCTCTGTATACCAGCAAGTAGCTCACCTTCAGAGAGACTTTTTAGTGTATTGGGTAATGTTGTCACATGTGAACGCACTTGTTTAAAACCTGTCAATGTCAACAGGCTGGTTTTCTTGGCCAAAAACTTGAAGTAGTTTACTTTTACTGTTAAGGTTTGAACCTGTTATTTGTTGTTTGAAGTAATTTTCACTCAGTGAAGGCCTGAATACTTTCAAGTTTACATTTTACATAAACGGATTTTAATATTTCAGGTACAAAACAAGTGATTGTTTTCAGTTTTTTGTTGTAAAGCTCTAGCTTCCAAATACTTCTCAATGGCACATTTAAATTTAGAGGTTTTTTTTCTTGTTTTTTTTTTTTGAAAAGCACAAACCCTAAATGGATTAAGGTTCTTGGCCAAAAACTTGAAGTAGTTTACTTTTACTGTCAAGATTTGAACCTGTTATTTGTAGTTTGAAGTAATTTTCACTCAGTGAAGGCCTGAATACTTTTAAGTTGACATTTTTAATGTCTATTTGCACAAATACTTCTCAGTGGCACTTTAAGTTTAGAGATTTTATTTTTTATTTTTCAAAGTACAAACCCTAAGTCAGTTAAGGTTTGGTTCAACTTTTGCTTGAAAGTGATTGTTTTGCATGAAAAAAAACAAAACAAAACATGTGAACATGTTTGTTTATATGTTAAATAAATGCAACATTTGAAATACATATTTGTTGTTGGTATATATTTTATAGATTTTTTTTTCTTATTGGTAATGTATATTGCATTTTTAGGTAAAAAGAAAAAATATTGCGACAATATCGTTATCGCAATACTAGACCTCCATATCGCATATCGCACTAATTTCCAATATCGTGCAGCCCTAATTTGTAGTCAATCATGATCATCACTAACAAGAAGTTCATAGATCTTGGCCTTGTCAAGTTAAGGCACTGAAGAACCTTCAGCACCACTTATTAAAAGATTTAAGTGAGCATGTGTATATATTTAAGTATATGTAAATTCAAACTTGTGAACCTTAGTCTTGTTTTTAAAAGTCACTTAAGATGTGTGCTGTGCAATCATTCCATTCTGTAAAACAGAAAAATGAAACAGATTTAGAGTGCCAGGAGAGTCCTATAAATATTCCTAGTGTGTGTCACACACTTGCCTAATCACTGATTTCAAAATTCCCCACAAACTTGGGTTGTACAATAACTTCTTCAATTTGTTAAATTGCAGTTATGCGCTGGGGCTGTTCTCTGCTCATCCTGCAGACAAGAAGGATGATTCTGATTAAATTGTTGGCTTTGGCACTGATGGTGCACCTGCGGTCATGGGCCCATAGAGAGGAGCCACAGTCCTGAAAACTATTAATCCTAACCTGTCTGTCATTCACTGAATCATTCAAAAGTTTGACCCTGCAGTCCATAATGCTGTAAAACACATCACAGTACAGAGTCACTTTCAAATATTTATCAGTTCTTGATTTGTAAAGTTTGCTGCTGATCTTAGTAAACAGAGTTTCCTCCTTCCCTTTCCACAGGTTTTGTACTGTAGCATTTTTAGATTACTTCTTATTAAATACTGAAGTTAAATGGAACAGCAGTAATAGGAAGGGGGATTTAATTCTGGTACGTTAAACAGTTTGTATTGTTTGACTGAATCACAGGTGAAGAAGAAAACGTGATACTGAGATTATTGTGCATATTAATTTAATAAAAATGTATTCTTCAAAATGCTGTGGTGATATGTTTAGCTGAAGTTCAGTTATTCTATAAATGTACAATAATAATTACTCATTAAAATGTGTTATTTTATATGCGCCACATCCCTCCAGTTGTAAAGACAAAGATGAGTCCAGCTTGTGAAGAATAGATACAATAAATATGTCAAAGCATGAAGTTGGTCAAACAGCCACAGGTCATGTGTACATTTGATTTAGTTCCAATGTGCACTACATCATGATGCAGAGGCCATTTATTATATTACAGTGGACCGTCACATGTACCAAAACAGTGCAAGGTATCGATTTCCGCACTCATTGATGGAGGCCCAACCCCATAACTGACAGGACACAAAGGATCCACTGCCAACACCCACCACCACCCACTACAGGACACCCTCACTATTTCCCCAAGAGGTCCCATGAAAATCCTTCATTTGGTAAATAAAGTGGTTTTTAAATTGTTCTTAGTCCACTGCAAATGTTTTTAATCTTTGTCCTTCCATATTATCCAGTTAGATGGTTTATATAAAGATGAAATCTGTTCATTATTTTTCCAGTCTACACTTTTTCACGTGTTTTTAGACTAATCACCTCATGACAAACACAGATGCATTAACATAAACACATTGCAATACATTTTACTGTAAAAGTTCACATAGAGGAAAGAAGAGGTTATAATCTTGCTTTGGTCTTTTGTTTGGACACCAGGAAGAAGCATGCAAATTAATGAAGCTCAAAATATTTGTTGATAAATACACCTCTAAAAATACCTGGGATACCTTTCCTTGTTATGGTTTAGATACTGCTGGATTTGAATCAACAAACTTTGCATACCGACAGTGTGCTACTTTGACCTACTACTGTATGTCATGAGGTGCTATCACAGTTTAATTTGTTGATGTTAAAAATTATTGTAATTTTTTTTTTTATTTCATTGAGACACATCAAAGAGGTAATAAAAAAATAAACTGAAAAGATGTGTGTTTTTTGTATCCTGACTGAAAACAAAGAGATTCTTGGGTAACATTTGATGGACATAATCCAGGTTCTACAGGGAGATTAACTACTTCAAACTTGTTTGAGTTTCTTTTACAGTTACTATATACAGTGGAGGCCTTGCACAGCCAAATACAGATGTTTTCAGTTTTTGAGTGGTGAGGCTGAAGGTGGGACAAAAAAAAAAAAAATGTATTAAAAGTGAAAAAAAAAAAAAAGCTGAAACAGGAAAATATCAGCAGCTAAAGTCTATACACACTCCCCTCCACATGTCCTGTGTTCTATGACTCATGTCCTCACTGATTGACTTTACATGTAACTTTATATAACTACACTACCATTTTTTTACATTACTATTCAGCAAAGTAACCTCCTGAGACCTTGCATCCACATACAGGGACATTACATTGTGGCTTTGCTGCACCTTATACTTCATTCTGCTCAATAGTGTTTGTTAAGTCATGTTTTTGTTGTGTTATGCTTTAAAATAATCCCATTGTCCACATCTGAGGACAAAAGTATGTAACAACCATGTAACAAAATACATCTTCCTTTTCAAAGAGGAAGCTTAGTTTATGTACATATCGGGTCCATCTAATCACAAATACGTAGGAGAAATTAAAAATGCATCGAAAACAGGAGCTCAGGTCTCAGGAGGTTAAGTATTTTTTTATATTCAGCACTTTGTTTTGACTGAAACTATCCAAATGAAGGCATCACTTGCCTTTATCTTCTAGATAATGTGACTCAGCTGTAAATTGTGCATGTTGTTACCTAGACAGGATTTTATATTCACTAGCTGGAGAAAGTGCCTGTGGAAGATTCAGGAATTTGGACTTTTAAGGACTTTGTAGACTCACACACAAGATTTATATGAATGCATTTTTTTTGTGTGTGTGCACCTTCTGTATATATGTATACTGTCCTTAAACACAGTCATCCAAACCTTTGACTTGTTGCCTTGTTGTTGTTGCTCGTGTTAGTTCACTGGTCAGAGAGCGGAAGGCCAAGTTTGAAAACATGAGTCTGTGGGTGGGGTTGAGCAGGTTTTCAGTATTTAACATCTGAAATTCAAATAAAGCAGGTATGGTTGAAATGGCTCTCCAACAGTTTGTGTGCTGTTTCTCTGTAATGATCATTCTCCTTTGCAAAGGTGAGGTTTGATTTTTATTGGTCACCCATTTTCTTGTTACCTGCTTGATATGACAAGAAGTCAGAGTTCAACATTAATGAGAGGTAGAAAAGTAGCTCTTTAAAGACTATTTAAATTTTTTAAATTCTATCTGGATACTGTGAAATGACTGACTTGGCATCCTGCCTGTAGTTCCTTGCAGGATGGGAGGGTTAAAGTGGATTAAAAAATTAATCTGACGGGGCCAAAGAAGCAAATACCTACTAGTGGAAGGCAGTAATACTTTTGATTTTATAAAGGAGATCGGTTACTAGACTGATCGGAACCTGTTGTGATCCACATTGCATTACTTGAAATTGTTTGATATGCCTATTTTTTTGCTTTTTAGATTTTTTTTCACTTGCAGTTTGGTTAGCAAGCCAATAAAACTGACATGTTTTGCACTCCCATTTTTGACTTAGTCAAAATTACTACAACCTGGTCTGTGTTTTCTAATCAGTTCAACAATTCTGGAAGTTGGAAGAAATAAGTACCCACAAGGGACTCGGTCTTAGTGGAACTTTCACATATTTTCTTTGTCATGGCCCTGGGTCCTGTGACCCAGCCTTCTTAGTTGAATTTAGTTTTGACCTTTGTTTCCTTGTCTCGTTAGTGTTATGTTGTTTACCTGTGTTTCCCACATGTGTCTTCTTCCATCATCAGCCCTCGTGTATTTAAGTCCTGTGTTTTCCCCTGCTTGTCGTCATGTCCTCGTCATTGTCCTGGTCTCAGTGCTGTGTGTTTTTCCCATCCATGATTATGTTCACTAATTTTTGCTGCTGGCCCTGCCCAGTTCACTTTTCTTGTGTTTTCCAGCAATAAAGTTGAGTTTTGTGTTTACTGCCGAGCCTTTAGTCCTGCATTGGGGTCCTCATCCCGTCGGACGCCCTCCGTTTCATGACATTCTTTCTCTCTAATTAATGCTGAAAAATGCAAATCATGATGCAAAATCCACAGGTTTAACATATTAATCTTTGTGTTCCACTTTACAGATGGTCATTCACAGACACCTGGTGAGCATCCAAGACTAATTTTGCACATTCTTCAGGTTCAAAAACTTGTCTCATGTTTATTTCCTGACAAGTAAGACTGTCCTCTCTAAGTAGCAAAAGAAGGAACATGGATCAGTTTCTACTCTGTCATTAACATTAATCAACAACAAATTGTATAATACAAGCTCCAGTGTAGGATTTCCCATTGAGTAATGGTGTACTTTTACTATTTGGAAAAGAGGACATTTTTCACCAAAAAATATATTTTAGGAGCTTATCGGATTAGAGATACCATTTAGCCACTTTAAAGGAACATTTTGACATTTGCAAAAGAGGTAGACAGATGTACAGATGTCTACAGACGGCAGATGTAGACAAACAGATTGTAACTTTTACATCGTCTCATGCATCAGCTTTCTTAATGTTGGGTATTCTGCAGAACTCACAAACTCTGCCATACACTAATTCAAATTTCAATGTTGGATGACTTTCCGAGTCAGGATGAAAGTCTTCTTCTGTCTGGGTAGTGTCCAATTTGTGAATTTTATGGTTAAGTTTACTTTAATTTATTTAAACAGGGACCATGTACAACATAAAAAAAATGTTACCTTTGTTGCATTGTAACAGAGCTAGCTTAAAGCTAATTTGCGTCTTGGAAGTCTTGTGCAGTGTTTGTCTGTAAAGCTTTTTTAACCTGTAATATTACATTGTTTATTATATTTTCACAGCATTAATAAGTTGGGTGTGCTTACCATCAAAAATACTAGTTACCTTATTCACAATGAGCACTCTGTGTTGTTTTCAGCTGTGCCAATTAGATTAGTTGGGTCTGAATCAACTCGGTGTTCTGGCAGAGTTGAAGTTTATCACAATAACAGCTGGGGAACCGTCTGTGATGATGGCTGGGACTTAAATGATGCTCAGGTGGTTTGCAGAGAGTTAAACTGTGGGCCGGCACTAGAGGCTCCTCGATCAGCTCGCTTTGATGCAGGAACTGGACCGATCCGGTTTAATAATGTGACCTGTTCAGGTAGTGAAAGTTCTCTAATGGGGTGTCCACACAGTGGATTTGGAACAAACACCTGTGGACATGGTCAGGATGCAGGTGTCATCTGTGCAGGTGAGAAAACTTTTAGATACTGAAGACTTTGCAAGTCAGTCTGTTCTTGTGCGTCATCCATGAAATCATATTTAAATGTAAGAAATATATTAAACTTTTGTTCATGTCTTTTGCATTTTAGATCTGATCAGACTAGCTGGGTCTGGATCAACTCGATGCTCTGGAAGAGTTGAAATTTATCACAATAACGTCTGGGGAACTGTCAGTGGTAATTACTGGGACTTAAATGATGCTCAGGTGGTTTGCAGAGAGTTGAACTGTGGGATGGCACAACAGGCTCCTCGATTAGTTCCCTCTGATCCAGGAATTATACAGAATTGGCTTGATTATGTGTCCTGTACAGGAAAGGAAAATTCTCTAACTGAGTGTCAAACCAGTGGATTTGGATCATACCGCAGGACTTATAATTATTACTATTATCGTGAGATTGCTGGTGTCATCTGTTCAGGTGAGAAGATTTTTTTAGATACTGAAGACATTTAAGGTCAATCTGTTCTTGTAGTTTTCCAGGATTTATTTTTATCATGTAATAAACATATTAAAATAGAATTCATGATTTTTTACCTCATAGGCCTCATCAGATTAGCTGGATCTGGATCAACTCGCTGTTCTGGCAGAGTTGAAGTTTATCACAATAACAGCTGGGGAACCGTCTGTGATGATGGCTGGGACTTGAAGGATGCTGAGGTGGTTTGCAGAGAGTTAAACTGTGGGACGGCACTAGAGGCTCCTCGATCAGCTCGCTTTGGTGCAGGAACTGGAGAGGTTTGGTTTGGTAATGTGACCTGTTCAGCAAATGAAAGTTCTCTAACTGAGTGTCAACACAGTGGATTTGGGAACCAAAGCTGTGGACATGTTCAGGACGCTGGTGTCATCTGTTCAGGTGAGACACATTTGTGATCATCCACACATTTTGCTTCTATTTTTATTTATAGATTCATCATGCATTCATCAGTGGGTTTTAAGCTGAAATTCATTGTGAACAGTCCATTTGAGCTCTCTCCAGAGAAAAATGGATTCATATATGCAACTTTAACAATTTATGGCAGATGTCTTCAGAAAGGGGGGGAGGCGCCCTGAGTGAGTGTGTGTGTGTGTGTGTGTGTGTGTGGGGGGGGGGGGGGGGGCAATTGGACAATAGATAACAAGCGACTATTTTTTGAGTTTCTAGTTATGGTGTCCAAGGCTAAAAGTCAGATTTTCAAATGAATTTAAACTCATTTAAACTAACATATTCATCTTGCTGTAACCAAGTTTCTGTAAGGCAGAAATCAACAAGTATTAAATCATTTACTAACAGGGACTTAGAAGAGAGAGACCTAAAGTTTAATGATCTACATTTAACTGTTTTAAATGAGGGGCCATTATTACTGAAACACTCACACACACTACTGAAATTTTATCACTCACACACACTACTGAGGAAGGCGTTTCAGGTTCAGCGTTTCAGTAATAATGTCCCTAATGGCCCCTCATAGTTTCAGTCTTTAGTGCAGTTGAGGATCACATATTGTACTTTCTTTGTGAATTTTTATGCTTAAATTCTATTTTCTGTTTTTGGTTTGGTTTTTTGGTGGTCTGGGAGCAGGCACCATCTCTATGGGGATGGGGTTTTGGGGGGATGACAGGAGGGGAAAAGCTGCAGAGAGGTGTGTAAGACTGCAACTCTGCTTGCTTGTCTCAACCTAGGACAATCACATTTTGTGGGCTTAATAAATTTGGCCAGATTTCTAGAAATGAGAGCCGCTCCATCCAAAGTGGGATGGATGCCATCACTCCTAACAAGACCAGGTTTTCCCCAGAAAGTTTTCTGATTATCTATAAAGCCCACATTATTGTTTGAACACCGCTCATTATTATTATTGTTAACTAAAACAAACAAAATAATGTGTTATCTTGATAACCCAAGCAGATAGGTGGCTACGGTGTCACACATGTGGATATGCCAGTCCCAAACCCATCCATATCCTCACTGCAAGGAGGATGCAGATGATAAATGGGTTTGGGACTGGCATATCCACATCACTGTGTGACACACACAAAAAACAAACACACAATTTTGAAAAGCTATATTAGAGCTTTGTTTCCTTCAGTTAGCTGTTGAATACAATTTATTTATTACTGTATAATTTGTTGAGGTCTTCTACACACAATAATTACTACACCTGACAAAGTATGAAAAACTAATACTAAAACTTATAAAAACTCAACTAAAACTAAGCATTAAACAAAAAAGAAAAACAAGCAAACCACTCTAAAAACCAATCAAAACCGAGTTAGAGAAAAACGTTAAAACATTATAAAACTTAACTATAACTAAACTAAAATCCAAAACTATTATAATCCTGTTCCCTAATGTGTGTCACCGAGTGGGAAAATGATAAGAAACGTGAATGTGGTGTATCAAGGTCTTCTGTTTAGGACTTCATGGTCACAGACAACCAGCTGGCCAACCCTTCCAAACAAGCCATATTTGTTTAGTCTTTTTCTATTTGTGCTGTCATGAACATTAACATTTAACAATATTTAACTTGCTAAGTGAGATCTGTAGAGTCTGAAACATAGGACTTGTTTTTTGTTTGTTTGTTTGTTTTGAATTTTCTCTGAATATTACATGTTCTGACCGTGGGGTTGATTTGAAGACTGTGGGATTGTTGGCATACATAAATACATGTTGACATGATGTTTTAGATCAGGGGTGTCACCTTAATCACATTTATTTTCTAGGAACTGACAGATTTCCTCAGGCAGCTCATGGCACCTGTGTGATAAAGCACGTCACCAAATTCAGAAGGTATTTCCTCCAGAACAGGCCAAAACTGACAGTAATTTAAAATTTTGCCTCTTAAAAAGTTCCCTGTCTGTGTTACGGCGCTTCGGGCGCGTTCTGTCTTCGGGACTTTGCTGCGCACCGTTTCCTCGTGTGTGACGCAGTGATGCACTGCCAGCTCACCTGTGCAGGTCTCCCTCTGCACCTTCGCCCGTTTCTGTCCCACCAATCCGCTCTTTTCCCCGCACATCACAGACAAGGAAAAGAGACACACGGTTTACCTCCGATGTCAGCGTTCAGGACCTCTGCCTCGTGCGTTTTTGGAAAATCATTGTTTCCACTTTTCGTTTGGCCATTTTGGGGGGCCAGGCTAAATTAAATGTTACTGTAAAAAGAGCGTTTTTATGTGTCATTAGCAACAGGGGAAAACGGATTAGCGCACAGGTCTTGGCCCACATGGCATCTGTTGTAGTGCATTGTGGGATTTGTAGTATAAGCGGTGTGAGCACTATTTACCTGGGCAATTAGCAATATGAAATCATCTCGCGGGCTGTATATACTATATTGCGGGCCGGATGTGGCCTGCGGCTCTTTTATAGAGGTGCTCACACCTGATGATCAATTAATCAAGCGAATTTGATCAGGGGCAGGAAGCTACTTCATTTTCAATTCTTATGGAAACAGTGAAGGTGTTTTTCACACTGCTTTTGCATTTTAGTTTACATATAACTGAGGCAAAATGATGCACAAAACCTTAGAATTTAAGTAAGGTGTACTTACTGAGTGTCATGTTTGTTGCTGTCTATGTTAATTTTTATTTATTTATTTTTGTCAATTGTTGACTGGATGGTTGACTGGTTTAGAAGTTTTTGCTATATTGTGGGATTTTGCTAGTGCTGTAGTACTCGAGCCCGGTCTCGGTCTGAAGACCACTTTCAGATGGTCTCGAGACCAAGACCACTCTCAAGTACTACAACTTGACCCATTGAATCTGTTTCATAGAGTGTTTTAATACTTTGTTTTAGCATTACTAATATCACATCTTGCTAGATATGTGAGGACATGGTGGTCTTTAGCCTGCTCAGGAGATGTTGGTCACTAACACAAACAGCAACACTTACATCCTGTTGTTAAAATATTGGCTAATAATGTCTTTAAAGTATTGACACAAGAATATTTCAACACATTACAGGCAATATCCACTTGGAAAAGGTGTAACTGCTGTTCTCCACGATGCCGCCACCTTGTGGTGGAAGTTGTAATATTACATGAACCTCTGCCAGGACATTTGCAATCCACCTTACAACCACAAATCAACAGCCAATTTCAGATTCAGAAGAAACTGTCAAAGATAGTATAGTGGCACCCCAACATCCCAAGAGAAAAAAATATGAAACCTGGCTACAATAATGTCCTTTTACCATAATAATTATTTAGATGTGTTAGTTGTTGTGTTATGTGTTCTACACTTTATTAGTTTATTCTAGTATATATTTTAACTTAAGATATCTAATGAAACAATAAAAATCATTTGCAAACTTGATAAACCCCTAAAACCTCATCTTTACCAATTTTGTCTAATTTAATTAAAAATTAGAAAAATGTGATGAAAATTAACTTTGTTGTTTTTGATTTACTTATTTGTCTTTGCTGCTGTATTTGGATGCAGCAAAGGCAAATAAAACTAATAGAACCACAATGGAAAACATGACTGGTAGTAACTCCCAGCTTGACTAATCAGTATTAAACAAAACAGCAAAAAAGAACTGCAGGAAGAAAGTAAATAATATTGCTGGAGCTGAGTGAGAAAGAGACAATTTTCTGACTTTATATACATGCAGGTGAGACTTCTGCAGCCAACGAACAAACTGGACTAGGAACTAATGCACTGCTGCCAACTTTTTAGTACAGAAAGCAGCTACTGGCTGTCCTAAAAGTCGCTAGAAGTCGCTATATGACATCATCACCTAATTTACATAATTGTTCATTTGTATGTAACTGTAACTGAGGCTGTGGGAGAGAGGAATAACATCTTTGGAGAGACAAAAATCAAAGAAAAAGCACCCTAAATACATTTAGAGCTACAAATGAACTTTATGAAATAACTTAATGACTTTGATGCTTTGCTTAGAGCCACATTACATTAATCAATTCTGTCCCATATTGTTTAATATTAGAATATCAGATTTAATAAAAACACTGTTATGTGGGGTGCAGTTACTAGATCTACATTCCAGCCTCCTACTTTATCTGGGCCACTGTTGTGTAAGAAAACTCGCTGAAGCAAGGTCCAGGGGAGGTGGGGGTCCCTCCTCTGTGCTGAAGTGAGGGACGCGGTACGAAGGCTGTATGTACACTGAACATGATGACAGCGGAGAATTTCAGGTTTCCGCTCTATCTCAAAAAGACTCCAAAAGTTGCTGACATCACTGGAAAAAGTCACTAAATTTGTCACTGGTCGCTTTTTGGGAAAAGAATCATATGGGAGCCAACTCATCAAGTTGGCAACACTGAACTAATGACAGAGGACAAAACAGGATGACAGATGTTGAAAAGAACATTTTTTAAGGCCAAGCTGTTTTGGCTATTAAATTACCTTTTTCAGTGTACAGGGGTCAAGATGGCACCTGTGTTTGGCGTTGACTCTGCCACTATCTGTTTACATGTTGTATTTGTTTTGTTGTTGGCTTTCCTGCTTGTGTGTGATGGTCTTTCTGCTCACTGGGTGTATGATCTTCAAGCTCCATTACACATCCGAGCTGCTATGGGAAATCACAGCATTGCTTTTCCATGCTTCGATGACTCGCACCCTCAGCAGCTGCAGTATTTCCCACTGGCTGATGCCAGTGGTGCTGCCTGGTGCTTTGGAGATAAGGAATTTTTGGGAGAGCTCCTCAAGTCATCAGGATGCATCGCACTTCCTCACTGGATGCTTTTGTCAGGTCTTACTGTCTCTGTCAAGTATTTCCTGACTTGCCGGTGGATTTGGTGCCCCCCCCCACCGGTGAGTAAAACTGATGTGTACTGTGGATCTATTTTTCATGGGTTCTGCGTACCTTGCCACAGTTACCTTCTACTAAGAACCCAGTCCTGGCCTCTCTTAGGATGGAGTTGATAAATGCGCACATCATCTCAAACAAAACTTTCATCCAGAATGATCTGATTTGGTCCAAAGACCTGGATTTCTTGCTGGTGACTGAAGCCTGGCAGACTGAACTGGATCATGAGCCCACACTGAACTGTGTCCCAATGATTAATTATTTCTCAGTGCACCTCGTTCTTCAGGACGTGGTGGAGGCCTTGCCGCAGGTTTTTAATCATCTTTCTACAGATACATTTTTTGCTGTTTTTAACATTGATGATGCTTTTTTTTTTTTTTTGAACAAACATGTCGATTTCATGGTGCCACCCACCTAGTGGATGAAAAAAAGTGAAAAAAAAGCAGGAAAATGACGAGATGGACAACAGCAGTGTTTCCCTCTCTATACACATTCATAGCTCCAGATGCTTTACAAACAGATCTGAGTCTTTAGTGTGAAAACTTTCTTTCCTTCTTTGTTAATAAGATCCATCACATGAGAGCAAACATCACCCCTCCCCCTTTCTCTCCATGTTTAAGCCAGGCATCAGTCTCAGAGAGCTTTGAACTGACATCTCTTAATGCGTTCATCAGTTAAAAATTAAACTATCCTCCTGCTCAATTGACAATTGACCAGTCTCAATGTTCAAAGAGGTGTTTTGTACCATTGGACGGTGTAGGTAATTAATAATTCTTTAAAGGGGACATATCATGCAAATCTACTTTTTTTTAGCTCTCAAATACGTTTTTTGTGTACTTTAAGTGCAGGAAACTTAAAATGTATTATCTCCTGGTGCTGCATAACTATCTTTAGGTCATATTGTTTGGGTCATATTTTTCAGTCTGTTCAATTCCCTATTTTGTTTTCTTGTTTATTACGTCACAGTATTTGCTGTGGAACTGCTAAACAAGGTCATGGACTTGTTGGTAAACCCAATTAAATCCAAAGTTTTCAAAAAAACACTGGGATGAGCAGGTTCTGGTGCAGGCTGTTTATTAGACATCTTAGTTACACAATACACAGACAAAGACCAAAACACAGACAGTAACATAGTTAGGACTGAGATACACAGAGAGAGAAAGAGAGAAGAAGAGATACACACAGCGACAGAGAAGGAAGGAAAAAAGAGGATAGGAAAGAGAAAAGCAAAAAGAGGTAAAAGTGTGAGACCAAGAGCGGCCAACATTTATATCTTAAAGATGGTAACTGCCCACTTACCTTTGACCCCTCCTAATTTACATAAAGTCTTAATCCATGAAACTTGATCCCCAACCAATCACCTGTAGAAGCTCTGCCAACTCTGGTCCCACATGGACTAAAGAAACAAACACAGATAAACATCACCAGGCTATCTCAAGTCTGAAGAAGGGCAATTTGTGGCCCGAAACGCCACTCGCTGTCAAGGTTTGTTTCAGATTAAACATTATTCAGGAGCTTTGCCGGTGTGCGGACTTTTTTCTCTGTGTCTCAAGGATTCACAACAGCTCTGGCAGGTGTCATAATGAAGGATCTTCTTTCTATTAAAACCTCTGCTTATCTACGTTACAAAAACACAGGTAGATCTGCGGAAATCCATTTTTGGAGCCTACCTGTCATAAGACTTCCTAAAATACAACATGACGTTACAAAAGTCATGACGTTACAAAAGTCATGTGAACCAGAGATGTTCTTGCATCCCACTAAGGCTTTAAGCACATGTGACCATCACATATAACAGGCCTTACCTTTACCCCAGTAACATTAAAGCCTACAGTGTTCATTATTTCAGTGTGTGTGTGTATGACTAATATACTTTAATATATGATATAGAAATAGTGACAGTAAATATCAATATAAAAGTGATTAATAAAAATCCCCAACAGACTTCCGGCTAACCAATCTCATGAATCCACCTTTTTTTTTTTTTCACGCAGTAATTTTGTAGTCCAAATTCATTTATGCCAAGTCAAAATGTTGGGTTGTTGGGTGTATTAACCAACACAATTCAGAGCCTCTCCAAAGTTCCTGGTTAAATTATATCTTCCTTGGAAATGTATCCACAATAGTGGGGAAAGTCCTCCTTGTTTCTCTGCCAGTAGCTAATCATATCGCTGCTCTAGATGTGCCTCAGAAAAGGGGTAAACGAGGGGTCTGTGGAGCTACACTAATGAGGAACTCAGACCAAAGCATTGCAGTTCTACCACAAGTGAATCATTGACATATGAAAATGTCCCCTTTAACTTCTGGCTGTGTCCATTTACATTTTAAACAGGCTGTTATTCACTCTCTTTAAAAAAAAAAAAAAAAAAAAAAAGCTCTTGATTGGTTTTCTTCCTGTCTCTATCACAGGAGCTTTTCAGTTGCTTCTGCTAATTTTGTGTCCTCTGCTGCCCTATCTTGTGGTGTGCCTCAGGGTTCAGTCCTGGGAGCTGTTCTGTATATGCCCCACTTGGAGACATCCTGAATAAATTTGAAGGCGTCTTGTACCACTGTTACGCAGATGACATTCAGAGGTTTATGTCTTTCAAACCCCAGAATGAAGCCAAATTATCAGTTCTCCAAGGCTGCATGCATGTTACAAAAAACTGAATGGCAGCAAATTATCTGTCTCTGAATACTCAAAAAACTTGAGTTCTTATCTGTGCCCCTCAATGAAAATCTTGGACCTCTTTCATCTTCAGCTTACCCCACTGAGAAAAATCTGGGTGATACTTTTGATAAGGTGTTCAGTGAGCTGCTACAACCATACAAAGCCTCTAGAGCTCTGAGGTCTGTTGATCAGTGCTTGCTTGCTGAACCTATATGTAGGTTAAAGACAAACGGTGACTGTGCTTCTGAGGTTGTAGCCCCCAAGTTATGGAACTCACTTCCACTGGATTTAAGATCTGTGGACACTGTTGATACCTTTAAAAGACCCACCTGTGCAGGCTTGCTTTTATTTAGTTCTTTCTATTCATACTGTTTTAATTGTTGCAATTATTTCTGTATTATAAAGCACAATAAACTTTACTTACCTACATGTTGTTATACATAGGTAACTCTTTATGAACATTAAACATACTATATGTACTATACACAATGTATCTTGTGTTTTGTTTTCAGGTATGCCCATCAGATTAACTGGATCAGCTCGATGCTCTGGCAGAGTTGAAATTTATCACAATAACAGCTGGGCAAAAGTCTGTGATGATTACCGGAACATAAATTATGCTGGGGTGGTTTGCAGAGAGTTGAACTGTGGGACGGCACTACAGGCAACACAACTAGCTCCCTTTGGTGAAACAACTGGACCGATCTGGCTTCATTATGTGGCCTGTTCAGGAAATGAAAATTCTCTAACTGAATGTCTGCACATTGGATTTGGAACAAACAGCTGTGGAAGTCGTTTGGAGGCTGGTGTCATCTGTTCAGGTGAGAAAAGCTTTACAGACTGAAAACATTGCAGGTCTCTCCTTGTGTGTCATACATGAAATTGTTTTGGTTTTAATGTGAGGAACATATTAAAATATAGTTGTCTGTTACCTAACAGGTGCGATCAGACTAGCTGAGTCTAGATCAACTCGATGCTCTGGAAGAGTTGAAGTTTATCACAATAACATCTGGGGAACAGTTTGTGATAATGGCTGGGACTTAAAGGATGCTCAGGTGGTTTGCAGAGAGTTAAACTGTGGGACGGCACTAGAGGCTCCTCGATCAGCTCAATTTGGTGCAGGAACTGGGCAGATTTGGCTTGATAATGTGACCTGTTCAGGAAATGAAAGTTCTATAACTGAGTGTCAGCACAGTGGATTTGGAACATACAGCTGTGGACATGTTCAGGATGCTGGTGTCATCTGTTCAGGTGAGAAAACCTTTAAATACAGAAGACATTGCAGGTCAATCTGTTCTTTTTTGTCACACATTAGAAGAATTTATAAATTAAAGAAATATCAAAACATGATTGACTTCTTTTGACTGATAGATCCGATCAGACTAGCTGGGTCTGGATCAACTCGATGCTCTGGAAGAGTTGAAATTTATCACAATAACATCTGGGGAACAATCTGTGATAATGACTGGGACTTAAATGATGCTCAGGTGGTTTGCAGAGAGTTGAACTGTGGCATTGCACAGCGGGCTACTCAATCAGCTGGATTTGGTGCAGGAACTGGACAGATTTGGCTTGATTATGTGGCATGTTGGAGCACTGAAAGTTCTCTAACAGAGTGCCAACACAGAGGATTTGGAACAAACACCTGTGGACATGGTCAGGATGCTGGTGTCATCTGTTCAGGTGAGAAAACCTTTAAATCCTGAAAACACTGCAGGCCCTTCTGTTCTTCTGTGTGATCCATGAATGTTATTTAATATAAGGAACATATTGAAATTTTGTTTATGCCTTTTACATGAATAGGTCCAGTCAGATTAGTTAGTTCTGGATGGTCTCGGTGCTCTGGCAGAGTTGAAGTTTATCACAATAACATCTGGGGAACCATCTGTGATGATGGCTGGGACTTGAAGGATGCTCAGGTGGTTTGCAGAGAGTTAAACTGTGGGACGGCACTAGAGGCTCCTCGATCAGCTCGCTTTGGTGCAGGAAGTGGACTGATATGGTTTGATTATGTGACCTGTTCAGGTAGTGAAAGTTCTCTGACTCAGTGTCAGCACAGTGGATTTGGAAACCACACCTGTGGACATGGTCAGGATGCTGGTGTCATCTGTTCAGGTGAGAAAACCTTTAGAACTAAACACTTTACAGGTCAGTCTGTTCTTGTGCATCATCCATGAAATCTTGTAAGGAACATATTAAAGTATAGTTCACATCTTTTGCCTGAAGGTCTCATCAGATTAGCTGGGTCTGAATCAACTCGGTGTTCTGGCAGAGTTGAAGTTTATCACAATAACAGCTGGGGAACCGTCTGTGATGATGGCTGGGACTTGAATGATGCTCAGGTGGTTTGCAGAGAGTTAAACTGTGGGACGGCACTAGAGGCTCCTCGATCAGCTCGCTTTGGTGCAGGAACTGGACCGATCTGGTTTAATAATGTGACCTGTTCAGGTAGTGAGAGTTCTCTAATGGAGTGTCAACACAGTGGATTTGGAAACCACAGCTGTGGACATGGTCAGGATGCAGGTGTCATCTGTGCAGGTGAGAAAACTTTTAGATACTGAAGACTTTGCAAGTCAGTCTGTTCTTGTGCGTCATCCATGAAATCTTAATTTAATGTAAGAAATATATTAAACTTTTGTTCATGTCTTTTGCCTTTAAGATCTGATCAGATTAGCTGGGTCTGGATCAGCGCGATGCTCTGGAAGAGTTGAAATTTATCACAATAACGTCTGGGGAACTGTCAGTGGTAATGGCTGGGACTTAAATGATGCTCAGGTGGTTTGCAGAGAGTTGAACTGTGGGATGGCACAACAGGCTCCTCGATTAGTTCCCTCTGATCCAGGAATTATACAGAATTGGCTTGATTATGTGTCCTGTACAGGAAAGGAAAATTCTCTAACTGAGTGTCAAACCAGTGGATTTGGATCATACCGCAGGACTTATAATTATTACTATTATCGTGAGATTGCTGGTGTCATCTGTTCAGGTGAGAAGATTTTTTTAGATACTGAAGACATTTAAGGTCAATCTGTTCTTGTAGTTTTCCAGGATTTATTTTTATCATGTAATAAAAATATTAAAATAGAATTCATGTTTTTTACCTCATAGGCCTCATCAGATTAGCTGGATCTGGATCAACTCGCTGTTCTGGCAGAGTTGAAGTTTATCACAATAACAGCTGGGGAACCGTCTGTGATGATGGCTGGGACTTAAATGATGCTGAGGTGGTTTGCAGAGAGTTGAACTGTGGGACGGCACTAGAGGCTCCTCGATCAGCTCGCTTTGGTGCAGGAAGTGGAGAGGTTTGGTTTGGTAATGTGACCTGTTCAGCAAATGAAAGTTCTCTAACTGAGTGTCAACACAGTGGATTTGGGAACCAAAGCTGTGGACATGTTCAGGACGCTGGTGTCATCTGTTCAAGTGAGACACATTTGTGATCATCCACACATTTTGCTTCTATTTTTATTTATAGATTCATCATGCATTCATCAGTGGGTTTTAAGCTGAAATTCATTGTGAACAGTCCATTTGAGCTCTCTCCAGAGAAAAATGGATTCATATATGCAACTTTAACAATTTATGGCAGATGTCTTCAGAAAGGGGGGGAGGCTCCCTGAGTGAGTGTGTGTGTGTGTGTGTGTGTGTGTGTGTGTGTGTGTGTGTGTGTGGGGGGGGGGGGGGGGGGGGGGGGGGGGGGGGGAATTGGACAATAGATAACAAGCGACTATTTTTTGAGTTTCTAGTTATGGTGTCCAAGGCTAAAAGTCAGATTTTCAAATGAATTTAAACTCATTTAAACTAACATATTCATCTTGCTGTAACCAAGTTTCTGTAAGGCAGAAATCAACAAGTATTAAATTATTTACTAACAGGGACTTAGAAGAGAGAGACCTAAAGTTTAATGATCTACATTTAACTGTTTTATATGAGGGACCATTATTACTGAAACACTCACACACACTACTGAAATTTTATCACTCACACACACTACTGAGGAAGGCGTTTCAGGTTCAGCGCTTCAGTAATAATGTCCCTAATGGCCCCTCATAGTTTCAGTCTTTAGTGCAGTTGAGGATCACATATTGTACTTTCTTTGTGAATTTTTATGCTTAAATTCTATTTTCTGTTTTTGGTTTGGTTTTTTGGTGGTCTGGGAGCAGGCACCATCTCTATGGGGATGGGGTTTTGGGGGGATGACAGGAGGGGAAAAGCTGCAGAGAGGTGTGTAAGACTGCAACTCTGCTTGCTTGTCTCAACCTAGGACAATCACATTTTGTGGGCTTAATAAATTTGGCCAGATTTCTAGAAATGAGAGCTGCTCCATCCAAAGTGGGATGGATGCCATCACTCCTAACAAGACCAGGTTTTCCCCAGAAAGTTTTCTGATTATCTATAAAGCCCACATTATTGTTTGAACACCACTCAGACAGACAGCATTTTAAGGGGAACACGCAGCAAAAACATGTTGCTCCTGGTCACCTGCTCTGACCCCCAGAAGACAATCAACTATGGTTGCTGGTGTCACTAGTGTTGTGTTTCTCAAAACAGAGTCGCCAATAACCAGAGTTTGACTAGTCATAATTATAATTAATGGTATCTTAAATTACACCATAATTTAAGATATCTTAAATGTATTTTTAGATAGGCAATAAATAATTTTGACTAGTAAAAATTAAATTCTACATATCTTGAAAGCAAATAATGACTAGGCAAAACTAAATTAGAGATATCTAGAACTATAATATTGACTAGTCAAAATGCCTTTTAAGATATCTCCAAATGAATTACAGATATCTTGAATTGGGTGGCTTTTCTATTTAAGATATATTAATTTACCATTCTGACTAGTCAGAATGACGTTTGAGATATCTTCAATTACGGAGCATTTTGGCGGACTGTTTTTAAGGCAGTTTGTTAAAACGGTCTTCCATGACCTTCCATACTGCTGCGCACTATGACAGGCCGTTTTAACATAAAATCCAATTCACCACACTTACATTCCAGATATCTGAAACGTAATTACGGACAGTGAGACAAACGGATTTTATGTTAACGCGGCCTGCCACATGCGCAGCGTTTGCTGGTGTGTGACGCAGTGAAGCACTGTCCGCTCTTTTCCCCGCACATCACAGGCGAGGAAAAGAGACACACGGTTTACCTCCGATGTCATCGATCAGGTCCTCTGCCTCCCACGTGTTTTTTTAAAATCCCTGTTTCCACTTTTCGTTTGGCCATATTTGGGGGTCAGGCAAAATCAAATGTTACTGTAAAAAGTGCTGACCGACGTTTTTATCCGCTGATCACTGACAAATGTGTCATTAGCAACAGGGGAAAACGGATTAGCGCACAGGTCTTGGCCCACATGGCATCTGTTGTAGTGCATTGTGGGATTTGTAGTATAAGTGGTGTGAGCACTATTTACCTGGGCAATTAGCAATATGAAATCATCTCGCAGGCTGTAATTATATTGCCGGCCGGATGTGGCCCGCGACCCTTGAGTCTGACACGTGTTTTAGATCATCAAACTGCCAAAACATCAGCTTTTATAGAGGTGCTCACTTGATGATGATCAATTAAACAAGCGAATTTGATCAGAGGCAGGAAGCTACTTTCATTTTTAATTCTTATGTAAACAGTAAAGGTGTTTTTCACACTGCTTTTGCATTTTGGTTTACATATAACTGAGGCAAAATAATACTTTATATACTTTGTTTTAGCATTACTAATATCATTCAATTCAATTCAATTCAATTCAATTTTATTTATATAGCGCCAAATCACAACAAACTGTCGCCTCAAGGCGCTTTGTATTGTGGGTAAAGACCCTACAATAATACAGAGAAAACCCAACAGTCAAAACGACCCCCTATGAGCAGCACTTGGCGACAGTGGAAAGGAAAAACTCCCTTTTAACAGGAAGAAACCTCCAGCAGAACCAGGCTCAGGGAGGGGCAGTCATCTGCCGCGACCGGTTGGGCTGAGGGGAGAGAGAGACATGCTGTGGAAGAGAGCCAGAGATTAATATCAATTAATGATTAAATGCAGAGTGGAGTATAAACAAAGTAAATAAGGTGAATGAGAAACAGTGCATTATGTGAACCCCCCAGCAGACTAGGCCTATAGCAGCATAACTAAGGGATGGTTCAGTGTCACCTGATCCAGCCCTAACTATAAGCTTTATCATAAAGGAAAGTTTTAAGCCTAATCTTAAAAATAGAGAGGGTGTCTGTCTCCCGAATCCAAGCTGGAAGCTGGTTCCACAGAAGAGGCGCCTGAAAGCTGAAGGCTCTGCCTCCCATTCTACTCTTAAGTATCCTAGGAACCACAAGTAAGCCAGCAGTCTGAGAGCGAAGTGCTCTGTTGGGGTGATATGGTACTATGAGGTCTTTGAGATAAGATGGTGCCTGATTATTCAAGACCTTGTATGTGAGGAGAAGAATTTTAAATTCTATTCTAGATTTAACAGGGAGCCAATGAAGAGAAGCCAATATGGCAGAAATATGCTCTCTCTTTCTAGTCCCTGTCAGTACTCTAGCTGCAGCATTTTGGATCAGCTGAAGGCTTTTCAGGGAGCTTTTAGGACAGCCTGATAATAATGAATTACAATAATCCAGCCTAGAAGTAATAAATGCATGAATGAGCTTTTCAGCATCACTCTGAGAAAGGATGTTTCTAATTTTAGAAATATTGCGCAAATGCAAAAAAGCGGTCCTACATATTTGTTTAATATGTGCATTGAAGGACATATCCTGGTCAAAAATGACTCCAAGATTTCTCACAGTGTTACTGGAGGCCAAAGTAATGCCATCCAGAGTAAGTATCTGGTTAGACACCATGTTTTAAAGATTTGTGGGGCCGAGAACAAGAATTTCAGTTTTATCTGAATTTAGAAGCAGGAAATTAGAGGTCATTCAGGCCTTAATGTCTTTAAGACATTCCTGCAGTTTAATTAATTGATGTGTGTCATCTGGCTTCATTGATAGGTAAAGCTGAGTATCATCTGCATAACAATGAAAATTGATGCAGTGCTTTCTAATAATACTGCCTAAGGGAAGCATGTATAATGTAAATAGAATTGGTCCTAGCACAGAACCCTGTGGAACTCCATAATTAACCTTAGTGTGTGAAGAAGACTCCCCATTTACATGAACAAATTGGAGTCTATGAGATAAATATGATTCAAACCACTGCAGTGCAGTACCTTTAATACCTATAGCAAGCTCTAATCTCTGTAATAAAATGTTATGGTCAACAGTATCAAAAGCTGCACTGAGGTCCAACAGGACAAGAACAGAGATGAGTCCACTGTCAGAGGCTGTAAGAAGATCATTTGTAACCTTCACTAATGCTGTTTCTGTACTGTGATGAATTCTGAAACCTGACTGAAACTCTTCAAATAAACCGTTCCTCTGCAGATGATCAGTTAGCTGTTTTACAACTACTCTTTCAAGAATCTTTGAGAAAAAAGGAAGGTTGGAGATTGGCCTATAATTAGCTAAGGCAGCTGGGTCAAGTGATGGCTTTTTAAGTAGAGGTTTAATTACAGCCACTGTCGTGTTCTTAATTTGAACAAATAACCATAGACCTCCGTGTGC
Organism: Archocentrus centrarchus; assembly: GCF_007364275.1. Lineage (NCBI taxonomy): Eukaryota > Metazoa > Chordata > Actinopteri > Cichliformes > Cichlidae > Archocentrus > Archocentrus centrarchus. The sequence continues at coordinate 15,362,158 of NC_044363.1, read as the reverse complement.
TGACGATCACGTCCTTTATTACATGAAAACCCCAAACAAAACACACCCCGCCCCCTGCTGACTTCCCACAAGTCACCTGGCCTTCCGGGATCACATTCAAGATCCCAAATGTTTAACATTCATTATTCATGAACACCACATCTCCCCTTTTAACAAATAAGAAACACATTTTCTCTAACACATGAGAAACACATTTTCTCTACTTCCTTACATTCACCCGCTAGGGACACAAATATAACATAACTCTGAAATGTCCAACCTTGTACCCTTTTTGTTAATTAAGTCCAACATAACTCAAATCTTTTATTTTCCTTTTTTTTTTTTTTTTTTTTTTTTTTTTTTTTTTTACAGATCTAGTTTAGTAGGCTTCCTCACTATTCTCCCTGATCTTGTCCTCACACCATCAGCTTTCGCAGGAGTAGCAGATGATGAAACAGCTGATGAAGGCTGCTCTGCAGACACTCCTGTCAACCCCTTTTCCACAGTCTTATCTTGCAAAGTTGAATGTAAGGGAATCAAGTGCTTGCGATTTCGCCTCACTGATCCCTGGGGTAAACCCACTGTGTAGGATCTTGGTGTGCCATAATTTTTGATCACAGTTCCTGGTGTTTTTGCATCTGTGATCCAAACTTGTTCTCCTGGAGATAGGTTACTCAACGGTCTGGCACGATGACGTCTGTTGAAGTTAGCAATGTCCATCATCCTCTTTTTGCCTTCTTTTTGAGCCAAGCTGTCGCTGTCTGGCAGAACAGGATCCAAAGTAGAGGGAAGTGCCGGCAGCGTTGTGCGCAACCGTCGGCCCATTAAGAGCTCAGCAGGGCTATATCCGTTCTGCAGCGGTGTAGCTCTATAAGCAAGAAGAGCTAAATAAGGGTCTGCCGCTTTCTTTAACAGGTTTTTCACAGTTTGTACTGAGCGCTCCGCTTCCCCATTACTTTGTGGAAATCTTGGGCTGCTGGTGATGTGTTCAAACCCATATGAGGCAGCAAAAGACTCAAAAACTCGCCCAGAATACTGTGGTCCATTATCTGACATTAGAACCTCTGGGATACCATGTCGGGCAAAAAATGACTTAAGATGAACTATGATCTCACTCGTTTTTGTCCCCTTTAGGAGGGCTATCTCCACATATCTAGAAAAATAGTCCACAACAAGAAGGTAACTTTTCCCTCCCAACTCAAAAAGATCTGTGCCTATTTTTTGCCATGGGCGGGCTGGGTGCTGGGAAGGTATGAGTGGTTCACTGTGATTGTCTCTTTCCTGTATACAAGTTCTACATTTTAACACCATTTCGCTTATTTGCTGACTGAGTCCAGGCCACCACACTGACTGGCGAGCACGGGCTCTGCACTTAACAACTCCTTGATGTCCCTCATGAAGCTTTTCTAACACATCGTTGCGCATCGCTGAAGGGATAACTAGCCGTGAGCCTTTTAGCAACAAGCCATCTTTCACAGTCAGAGTGGCACGTTCTGGCCAGTAATGTTTCAGCAGCGGTTCCTGTTTTCCCAGATTTGGCCATCCTTGTGTGCACCTCTGCATGACACGAGCACAAATGTTATCACTCTGTAACTCTCCTTTAAGTGTGTCCAGGTATGAGGAACTAACCAGCAGATGTGCAACGATATTGTCCACATAGATGTCTGTGTCTTCCATTAGTTCTTTATCAGAATGTGACATCTGTCTCTTAACAGGTGAACGGGACAATGTGTCTGCTGTCCAGAGTGATTTACCTGGGGCGTACTGTATCTCGTACGAGTAGCGCATGAGTCTCATCCTGAAACGCTGGATCCTTGGTGGGAGAAGATCCAAAGCTTGTCCTCCCAGCAGGGAAATGAGGGGCTTGTGATCTGTTTCTAAGCAGAAGTGTTTTCCTATGAGGAAATCTCGAAAACGCTCACATGCCCAAGTAAGGGCTAAAGCCTCTTTTTCCACCTGTGCATAGCGTTGCTCCGTTGGAGAAAGTGACCGCGAAGCATACGCTACCGGTCTCCAGCCTTTCTCCCACCTCTGGAGAAGAACCCCCCCCAGTCCATATGATGAAGCATCTGCAGAAACTTTAGTGTCTCTGTTCGGGTCATACATGGCCAGTACTGGGGGTGAGGTCAGTGCCTCTTTTAAAGTTTTGAATGCTTTGTCCTGGTCTGTGCCCCAGTACCAGCTGTTCCTTTTCGACAACAGCTCACGCAGGGCCTTGTCCTTTTCAGCCAAGTGGGGAATGAACTTGCCCACTTGGTTCACCATACCCAGAAAGCTCCTCAGTTCTGCCACATTACTTGGTTCTTTCATGTCGGTAATTGACTCAGTTTTTTTTGGATCAGAGCTGATGCCTGAATCTGTGATGATATGGCCCAAGAAGGAAACTTTCCTCTGTGAGAGATCACACTTTTCTACATTCAGCATCAAACCTGCTTTTTCCAGCTGTTTCAGCTTAGCATGTAGACGGGCATCATGTTCCTCCTGGTTGCAGCCCCACACCAGCAGATCATCAATGTGGCAAATCACTCCCTCCAGTCCTTCTATAACCTCCGCCATCGTGCGCTGGAAGTGCTCAGGTGCAGAACTGATGCCGAAGGGAAGGCGATTAAAGTGAAATCGCCCAAACGGTGTTATGAATGTTGTGAGCTGGGCTGAGTCCTTTGCTAAGGGAATTTGCCAAAACCCCATATTGGCATCCAGTTTACTGAACACTTTTGCTCCCACCAGCATTCCCAGACTTTGATCAACTGATGGCAGTACGTACTTTTCTCTGCAAACGTACTTGTTCAGTCCTGTGAAGTCCACACACAGTCTCAGCCTGGGACTGTTTGTTTTTGGGACTACCACCAGGCCGGCACACCCATCTGTAGGTTCCTCCACCCGGCTAATGACGCCCAGCTCCTCCATTCTGTGAAGTTCCTCTTTTACCTTTCCTACCAAAGGCAGGGGAATTCTCCTGGGGGCTTTGAGTGAGTATGGCACCGCCTCAGGTTTGAGTTTGATGTGGTATGTGTGTTGCACCTCACCTAGTCCATTGCAGAGTCTGGGATATACTGTTTTTAGAGTGTCCATTGATATAGAGTTCACGCGCACCAGAAGGCCAAGAGCTGTGATGGCAGGCAATCCAAGCAGCGGTGTAGTGAGGTTTTTGACAACGTAGACCTTCTCCATTGTACGCTTGTCTCCATAAATAAGCTGTAGTTTCGTGTAACCTGCAACCACCAGTGGCGTCCGGCCAGGGCCTAACAGGGGTTTTACAGGTTTGTGAAGAACAGGCTTTGCAATGCTTGGGAACAGTCTATTCCAATCTGTTTGAGCCATGGCTGTGACATCCGCACCTGTATCAAGCTTAAATTTTAGTGTGGTGTCATTTATTTGTATGTCCGCTGTCCATGCCTGATTTTCTGTGGTCACAGCGCCAAGGAAGAAACTTTCCTCCTCTTCCCCCTCTTCGACGCTTTGCACTTTTTTGCTGTGCCTGCACGCGCGTTGGTAATGTCCTTTCTTTCCACAGAAATGACATTTTGCATCCTTAGCAGGACATTCGTGTTTAGGGTGAGGGGAGCCTCCACACCTGAAGCACTTTGTACTCGATGTGCTTCTGCTTTTACTGTCGACCTGTGGATGTGTTTTAGCACATTTATCTTGGAACTTGTTGTATTTGATTTTCTCAAACTGTTGTCTGCTCTTAACAACTCTGTCAACAGAGCTGACACTTGACTGCGTTGCACTGGCTTCACCTCTCAGAGCACTTTGTTGCCTTTTAATCTCTTCTGATTGTCTTGCCATGTTTACAGCTTTCTCCAAGTCCAAATTTTTCTCCATTTGCATACGCTCTGACAGTCTGATGTCTGCTAAGCCCACTACAATTCTGTCCCTAATTAATTCGTCATGGAGCGGTCCGTAACTGCAGTGCTCCGCTAATGCATGCAGGGCTGTAACGAACGCATCCACTGTTTCATTTGGCTCCTGTTTGCGCATGTTAAATCTTGCGCGTTCGTAAACAACATTTTTCTTCACTACAAAAAAATTTTGGAAGCCTTCTTTCACTTTATCGTACTGGCGCTGGTCTGCGTCGTTTAGCTTTAGTCCTCTCAGGACATCATCTGCTTCGTCTCCCATACAGTATATCAGGGTGTTTACCTGGTTCTCGTCCGAACTCAATGACAAGTTACTGGCCTGGCGGAACCTCTCGAAGTGACGAATCCATTTTGTCCATTCCTGTGGTTTAGAAAAATCAAAGGGCTCCGGCGGCTGGATGCTGAACGTAGCGCTGGGAGTATTAGCCACAGTGCTAACTCCTGCCCTCGGCTGCTCGTCCTCTCCGTTATTAGACATCTCCATGCTATTGCTCACCCTTTTCCCTCCTTATCCACTCCCGATGGACCATGGAAGTGTCTCCCCAGCAACACGAGCCACTTCTGACACCATGTCGTGTTCTTAATTTGAACAAATAACCATAGACCTCCGTGTGCTGACGATCACGTCCTTTATTACATGAAAACCCCAAACAAAACACACCCCGCCCCCTGCTGACTTCCCACAAGTCACCTGGCCTTCCGGGATCACATTCAAGATCCCAAATGTTTAACATTCATTATTCATGATCACCACAGCCACCTTGAAGGTCTGTGGTACATAGCCAACTAATAAAGACTGATTGATCATTTTTAAGATTGAAGCATCAATAATTGGAAAGACTTCTTTGAACAGTCTAGTAGGAATGGGATCTAACAAACATGTTGCTGGTTTGGAGGAAGTAACTATTGAAGTTAACTCTGAAAGATCAACTGGAGCAAAAGAGTCAAAACAAATACCAGCAGTGCTGAAAGCAGCCGAACATGAAGAATAATCTTTGAGATGGTTATGAATAATTTTTTCTCGAATGTCTAAAATTTTATTTGTAAAGAAATCCATGAAGTCACTACTAGTTAACGTGAAAGGAATACTCGGCTCTACAGAGCTCTGACTCTTTGTCAGCCTGGCTACAGTGCTGAAAACAAACCTGGGGTTGTTCTTATTTTCTTCAATTAATGATGAATAGTAAGATGTCCTAGCTTTACGGAGGGCTTTTTTATAGAGCAACAAACTCTTTTTCCAGGCTAAATGAGCATCTTCTAATTTAGTGAGACGCCATTCCCTCTCCAGCTTTCGGGTTATCTGCTTTAAGCTGTGCGTTTGTGAATTATACCACGGAGTCAGGCACTTCTGATTTGAAGCTTTCCTTTTCAGAGGAGCCACAGTATCCAAAGTTATACGCAGTGAGGATGTAAAACTATTGACGAGATAATCAACCTCACTGGGAGCAGAGTTTAGGTAGCTGCTCTGCACTGTGTTGGCACATGGCACTGAAGAGCATAACAATGAATTAGATCCTTAAACTTAGTTACAGCACTTTCAGAAAGACTTCTACTGTAATAAAACTTATTCCCCACTGCTGTGTAATCCATTAAAGTAAATGTAAATGTTACTAAGAAATGATCAGACAGGAGGGGGCTTTCAGGGAATACTGTTAAGTCTTCAGTTTCTATGCCATATGTCAGGACAAGATCCAGAGTATGATTAAAGTGGTGGGTGGGCTCCTTTACATTTTGAGAGAAGCCAATTGAATCTAACAATAGATTAAATGCAGTGTTGAGGCTGTCATTCTCAGCATCTACATGGATGTTAAAATCACCCACTATAATTATTTTATCTGAACTGAGCACTAAATCAGATAAAAAGTCTGAGAAATCAGACAGAAACTCTGAGTAAGGACCAGGTGGACGATAGATAATAACAAATAAAACAGCTTTTTGATTTTCCCAATTAGGATGGACAAGACTAAGAGTCAGGCTTTCAAAAGAATGAAACCTTTGTCTGGGTCTTTGATTAATTAATAAGCTGGAATTGAAGATTGCAGCTAATCCTCCTCCTCGACCTGTGCTTCGAGCATTCTGACAGTTACTGTGACTCGGGGGTGTTGATTCATTTAAACTAACATATTCATCCTGCTGTAACCAGGTTTCTGTAAGGCAGAATAAATCAATACGTTGATTAATTATTAAATCATTTACTAATAGGGACTTGGAAGAGAGAGACCTAATGTTTAACAATCCACATTTAATTGTTTTATTCTTTGGTGAAGTTGATGAAGCTGTATTATTTATTGTTTTTGAATTTTTATGCTTAAATAGCTTTTTGCTGATTTTAGCTTTGGTTTTTGGTGGTCTGGAAGCAGGCACCGACTCTATGGGGATGGGGTTTTGGGGGGATGGCAGGAGGAGAGAAGCTGCAGAGAGGCGTGTAAGACTGCAACTCTGCTTCCTGGTCTCAACCCTGGGTAGTCAGTTTTTAGGAGGGTTAATAAATTTGGCCAGATTTCTAGAAATGAGAGCTGCTCCATCCAAAGTGGGATGGATGCCGTCTCTCCTAACAAGACCAGGTTTTCCCCAGAAACTTTGCCAGTTATCTATGAAGCCCACGTCATTTTTTGGACACCACTCAGACAGCCAGCGATTCAAGGAGAACATGCGGCTAAACATGTCGCTCCTGGTCTGATTGGGGAGGGGCCCAGAGAAAACTACAGAGACCGACATCGTTTTTGCAAAGTTACACACCGAGTCAATATTAATTTTAGTGACCTCCGATTGGCGTAACCGGGTGTCATTACTGCCGACGTGAATAACGATCTTACCAAATCTACGATTAGCCTTAGCCAGCAGTTTCAAATTTCCATGAATGTCGCCTGCTCTGGCCCCTGGAAGACATTTGACTATGGTCGCCGGTGTCTCTAGCTTCACGTTTCTCAAAACAGAGTCACCAATAACCAGAGTTTGTTCCTCGGCGGGTGTGTCGCCGAGTGGAGAAAAACGGTTAGAGACGTGAACAGGTTGGTGGTGTACCCGGGGCTTCTGCTTAGGACTACGCTTCCTCCTCACCGTCACCCAGCTGGCCTGTTTTCCCTGCTGCTCGGGATCTGCTGGGGGGGAGCTAACGGCGGCTAAGCTACCATGGTCCGCACCCGCTACAGGGGCCTGGCTAGATGTAGGATTTTCCAGGGTGCGGAGCCAAGTCTCCAGTTCAGAAAGCCTGGCCTCCAGAGCTACAAACAGACTACATTTATTACAAGTACCGTTACTGCTAAAGGAGGCCGAGGAGTAACTAAACATGTGACACCCAGAGCAGGAAAGTGCAGGAGAAGAAGTCATGCTGGTAGTGAGTCGGCTAAGGGCTAAGCTACTAGCTGAGCTAAGCTAGCGAATTTCTAAAAACAAATAAAGTGAGTAATGTGAATACAGGTGATTCAGCAAAGAGTATGCTATTTAAAGTAGGTGAAGATTACACTAAAATATGTTATTATCCAGATAAATCGAGTTATACAGATATAACAGCTAACAGACAGCAAAACACTGTGCTCCGAAACAGGAACAGGAAGTGATACAATACCGCAGTGAGAGCCAACACCCATCATATCTTGCTAGATATGTGAGGACATGGTCTTTTGCCTGCTCAGCAGATATTGGTCACTAACACAAACAGCAACAAACACTTAAACCCTCTTGTCAAAATATTGGCTATTAATGTCTTTAAAATATTGACAAAAGAATATTTCAACACATTACTACCAATATCCACTTGGAAAGGTGTAACTACTGTTCTTCACAATGCTGCCGCCTTGCGATGGAAGTTGTAATATTAGGTGAACCTCTGCCAACATTACGGCTGTGAGCTGTGTTGTGTTGGTGTGCGTGGGATTGCAGTCTCCCCCCCAGCTCGGGCCAAACCCAAGATGTGTCCACTTCCAATTAATAACACCTGGTATAAAGAGGTGGATGCAAGACACGGAAAGTGAGACAGAAAAAAGTGTGGTGAGGGCAGTGGACTAGTACTGTGCAGATTGTTACTCCTGGAGTGGAGGGTGGCTCATCTGTTGGCCGACAACAGACATGGTCCGGGGATCCAGAGAAGTGGGTTTTCATTGAGGGAGGGGTTGTGTTCGTTTAGCACTATTCCTGCTTTTAGCCCCTTAATGGGACAGGTAGCATCTCCAGTTTGGAGAGTGTTGGGCTGTTTTAGCTGTGTTGTGTCTTCCACTCTCTGATCGTATGTTGCTCCCTTGTCCCCTAGGCCTGCAGGACCTAACAGCCAGGACATTTGCAATGCACCTTACAACCACAAATCAACAGCCAATTTCAGATTCAGAAGAAACTGTCAAAGATAGTATAGTGGCACCCCAACATCCCAAGAGAAAAAAATATGAAACCTGGCTACAATTATGTCCTTTTACCATAATAATTATTTAGATGTGTTAGTTGTTGTGTTATGTGTTCTACACTTTGTTTATTAGTTTATTCTAGTATGTCTTTTAACTTAAGATATCTAATGAAACAATAAAAATCATTTGCAAACTTGATAAACCCCTAAAACCTCATCTTTACCAATTTTGTCTAATTTAATTTTTGATTTACTTATTTGTCTTTGCTGCTGTATTTGGATGCAGCAAAGGCAAATAAAACTAATAGAACCACAATGGAAAACATGACTGGTAGTAACTCCCAGCTTGACTAATCAGTATTAAACAAAACAGCAAAAAAGAACTGCAGGAAGAAAGTAAATAATATTGCTGGAGCTGAGTGAGAAAGAGACAATTTTCTGACTTTATATACATGCAGGTGAGACTTCTGCAGCCAATGAACAAACTGGACTAGGAACTAATGCACTGCTGCCAACTTTTTAGTAAGGAAAGCAGTTATTGGCTGTCCTAAAAGTCGCTAGAAGTCGCTATATGACATCATCACCTAATTTACATAATTGTTCATTTGTATGTAACTGTAACTGAGGCTGTGGGAGAGAGGAATAACATCTTTGGAGAGACAAAAATCAAAGAAAAAGCACCCTAAATACGTTTAGAGCTACAAATGAACTTTATGAAATAACTTAATGACTTTGATGCTTTGCTTAGAGCCACATTACATTAATCAATTCTGTCCCATATTGTTTAATATTAGAATATCAGATTTAATAAAAACACTGTTATGTGGGGTGCAGTTACTAGATCTACATTCCAGCCTCCTACTTTATCTGGGCCACTGTTGTGTAAGAAAACTCGCTGAAGCAAGGTCCATCCGGGGAGGCTCGGTGCATAAACAAGTTCTGGGGGGGGGGGTCCCTCCTCTGTGCTGAAGTGAGGGACGTGGTACGAAGGCTGTATGTACACTGAACACGATGACAGCGGAGAATTTCAGGTTTTTGCTCTATCTCTAAATTTGTCACTGGCCGCTTTTTGGAAAATCGCTGGTTAGGGTGTCTGAAAAGTTGTTAAATCTAGTAACAAGTTGGCAACACTGAACTAATGACAGAGGACAAAGCAGGTTAAATAAGGATGATAGGAAGACAATAGCAGGATGCAGATGTCCTGGCACAGTCAGTTGAAAAGAACATTTTTTAAGGCCAAGCTGTTTTGGCTATTAAATTACCTTTATCAGTGTACAGGGGTCAAGATGGCACCTGTGTTTGGCGTTGACTCTGCCACTATCTGTTTACATGTTGTATTTGTTTTGTTGTTGGCTTTCCTGCTTGTGTGTGATGGTCTTTCTGCTCACTGGGTGTATGATCGTCAAGCTCCATTACACATCCGAGCTGCTATGGGAAATCACAGCATTGCTTTTCCATGCTTCGATGACTCGCACCTTCAGCGGCTGCAGTATTTCCCACTGGCTTATGCCAGTGGTGCTGCCTGGTGCTTTGGAGATAAGGAATTTTTGGGAGAGCTCCTCAAGTCATCAGGATGCATCGCACTTCCTCACTGGATGCTTTTGTCAGGTCTTACTGTCTCTGTCAAGTATTTCCTGACTTGCAGGTGGATTTGGTGCCCCCCCCACCGGTGAGTAAAACTGATGTGTACTGTGGATCTATTTTTCATGGGTTCTGCGTACCTTGCCACAGTTACCTTCTACTAAGAACCCAGTCCTGGCCTCTCTTAGGATGGAGTTGATAAATGCGCACATCATCTCAAACAAAACTTTCATCCAGAATGATCTGATTTGGTCCAAAGACCTGGATTTCTTGCTGGTGACTGAAGCCTGGCAGACTCAACTGGATCATGAGCCCACACTGAACTGTGTCCCAATGATTAATTATTTCTCAGTGCACCTCGTTCTTCAGGACAGGGGCGGGGTGGGGTTGAAATTCAGCCCAGGAGCTTGCTTTGGAGAGGCCTTTTATACGACCCCCCCCCCCCCCCCCCCCCCCCCCCCACACACACACACACACACACACAATTGTTCATTTGGATGTAGTTGCAGTTGAGGCTGAGGGAGAGAAGAAAAACATCTTTGGAGAGGCACAAATTGAAGAAAAAAAAACACCCTAAATATGTTTAGAACTACAAATGAACTTTAATAACTTTAATGTTTTGCCTAGACCCACATTACATAGATGAATTTTGTCCCGTATTGTTTCGTGTTAGAATATCAAATTTAACGAAAACACTTCTGTGGGGTGAGACTGCTAGCTAAGTTCAACCCACGTCCTTTATCTGGGCCACTGTTGCCAACTTGTGTAGGAAAACTCGTTGTCTCAAAGGTTATAAAGGCCGAAGTGAAGTCCGGTGTCCGGCCGTTCGGGAAACGTCCCGAACCTCCCGATGGCCACCACACCCCTGCTTCAGGACCTGGTATTGGCCTTGCCGCAGATTAATTTTTAATTTTTAACACTGATGATGCTTTTTTTTTTTTTTTTAAAAGATGGCAATTTCATAGTACAGGCCCCTAGTGGGTGGACCCAGCGGGCTGCCAACTGATTATATTTTGGTCCTGGAAAAAAAAACAAAACAGGAAAATGACGAGATGGACAACAGCAGTGTTTCCCTCTCTATACACATTCGCTCCAGATGCTTTACAAACAGATCTGAGTCTTTAGTGTGAAAACTTTCTTTCCTTCTTTGTTAATAAGATCCATCATATCAGAGCAAACATCACCCCTCCCCCTTTCTCTCCATGTTTAAACCAGGCATCAGTCTCAGAGAGCTTTGAACTGACATCTCTTAATGTGTTCATCAGTTTGGTTGATAAAATTAAACTATCCTCCTGCCCAGTTGACATTTTACTAATCTGTTCAAAGAGGTGTTTTGTACCACTGGACCATGTAGGTAATTCTTTAAAGGGGACATATCATGCAAAATCCACATTTTTTTAGCCGTCAAACAAATTTTTTTGTGTGTCTAGAAGTGCAGAAAATTTTAATTTATTCTCTCCTGGTGCTGCATAACTATCTTTATATTCTTTTTGGGTCATATTTTTCAGTCTGTTCAGTTTTCTCTATTCCCTTTTACGTTTTCTTGTCCATTACGTCACAGTATGTGGAACTGCTAAACAAGGTCATGGACTTGTTGGTAAACCAATTAAGTCCAAAGTTTCCAAAAAAAAACACGGGATGAGCAGGTTCTGCTGCAGGCTGTTTATTAGACATCTTAGTTACACAATACACAGACAAAGACCAAAACACAGACAGTAACATATTTAAGACTGAGATACACAGAGAGAGAAAGAGAGAAGAAGAGATACACACAGCGACAGAGAAGGAAGGGAAAAGGAGTATAGGAAAGAGAAAAGCAAAAAGAGGTAAGAGTGTGAGACCAAGAGTGGCCAACATTTATATCTTAAAGATGGTAACTGCCCACTTACCTTTGACCCCTCCTAATTTACATAAAGTCTTAATCCATGAAACTTGATCCCCAACCAATCACCTGTAGAGGCTCTGCCAACTCTGGTCACACGTGGGCTAAAGAAAGATGGATGGGAATCGAGAACCGGTTCTTGTAGGGAACCGGTTCCCAGTAATTCAATTCCTCGGAGTCGTTAGTCTGCTTGCTTAAAGATTCCACTTATCGATTCCATTGACGTGAGGACGCATTTACGTGATTACATTACACACGTGCCTTATTTGGCTCGGAATATATCCAACAGAATATAACCAAGACTGTGAGCTCAGATGGAGCAATAGGAAACGTTTTTCTAGCGTCAAAAGCAGTAGAGCTTTTTCCTGTAACCACCATTAAAACCTTTACTTTGAAACAGCTGGAGGACCTTCATCACCCACCTGATCAGTAAGTGCCAACATGAAGAACTTGTAGTTGCTACATCCACAGCTGTTTGTTTCACAAAGCAAAAAAAAAAAAAAAAAAAACTGCAGTATGGAAGTTAAAACATGCAGATGGATTGTTAATATGAAGAAAATATTTCTAATCAGATCACTCGATCAATCAGTGGAATAACTGATAGTTGCAACCCTATTTTGCTGTACTGCTTTCAGTATACTGTATGAATAATCTCCAGCTCCTGTAACATTTAGTTGATGAGGACTGCCAGAGTCTGGCTGGCTCACAGGCTGGTTCTCACACACCTTGCAGTTGTATTTTATGTTAAAATGATAAAATATTAATTGTTTTAATTTTGAAAGAGGAATTCTTATTTTTTTTATACCAGTTTTAATTTTTTTAAATTTAAATTAAAAAGAGTTAATGCAAACCAACCCATTTGTGGTACATTTTATTCACTAACCCAATGAGAATCGATAAGAGAATCGATAAGAGAATCGATAAGGAATCGAATCGATAAGTGATCTCAATAATGCAATCGGAATTGCTAAATTCTTATCAATTCCCATCCCTAATCACCAGGCTACCTCAATGATTTACAACAGCTCTGGCAGGTGTCATAATGAAGGATCTTCTTTCTATTAAAAGCTCTGCTTATCTATGTTACAAAAACACAGGCAGGTCTGCAGAACTGCACTTTTGGAGCCTACCTGTCATAAGACTTCCTAAAATACAACATGAAGTTACAAAAGTCATGAAGTTACAAAAGTCAGAAACAGAGATGTTCTTGCATCCCACAAAGGCTTTAAGCACATGTGACCATCACATATAACATTAGGTATGTTACAAACCCTGCCTATGCGCTCTGTTGATTTTTCCACTCCGCCTGCGCGCACAGCGTTCAGCTATGGCACAGGGGTCTTTCAGCAATTAGGGTTTTTGAATGGCTTACGAGGGGTTATTTCCTTTGTATTTCTGGTATTACGCAGAGGAATTCCTCCTCTTCTGCCTCGTTTTCATTTTATTTTATTCGGCTTAAGATTTCAGTCCACTTGGTCCCGTTGAAGATTTGGCTCCAATTCAGTCAACATAAAGTCACACTTGGGACGTATAGGATTGATTCAAAGATATGTAGGAATTTAATCCGGCATTTTTTCTTTCTGTTGATGATGTTTCATTAAAATCTGTAGGTGCGAAAGTGGTTTTTGGAGCGCCAGATTTTAGGAGGTCTGCCTGGCTGGTTCATGGCCGCTGGAAAATCACTGAAAAACGCACATGATTTCTGTCCAATGAAACCAACACTTATTCATGAAATCTCTTATACACTGCTCAAAAAAATAAAGGGAACACTTAAACAACACAATATAACTCCAAGTAAATCAAACTTCTGTGAAATCAAACTGTCCACTTAGGAAGAAACACTGATTAACAATCAATTTCACATGCTGTTGTGCAAATGGAATAGACTACAGGTGGAAATTATTGGCAGTTAGCAAGACACACTCAATAATGGAGTGGTTCTGCAAGTGGGGACCACAGACCACTTCTCAGTACCCATGCTTTCTGGCTGATGTTTTGGTCACTTTTGAATGTTGGTGGTGCTTTCACACTCTACAACCCACACAAGTGGCTCAGGTAGTGCAGCTCATCCAGGATTGCACATCAATGTGAGCTGTGGCAAGAAGGTTTGCTGTGTCTGTCAGTGTAGTGGCCAGAGGCTGGAGGCGCTACCAGGAGACAGGCCAGTATACCAGGAGACAGACCAGTATACCAGGAGACGTAGAGGAGGCCGTAGGAGGGCAACAACCCAGCAGCAGGACCGCTACCTCCGCCTTTGTGCAAGGAGGAACAGGAGGAGCACTGCCAGAGCCCTGCAAAATGACCTCCAGCAGGCCACAAATGTGTATGTGTCTGCACAAACTGTTAGAAACCGATGCCGTGAGGATGGTATGAGGGCCCGACGTCCACAGATGGGGGTTGTGCTCACAGCCCAACACCATGCAGGACACTTGGCATTTGCCAGAGAACACCAGGATTGGCAAATTCGCCACTGGTGCCCTGTGGTCTTCACAGATGAAAGCAGGTTCACACTGAACACATGTGACAGACGTGACAGAGTCTGGAGATGCCGTGGAGAGCCATCTTCTGCCTGCAACATCCTTCAGCATGACCGGTTTGGCAGTGGGTCAGTAATGGTGTGGGGTGGCATTTCTTTGGAGGGCCGCACAGCCCTCTATGTGCTCGCCAGAGGTAGCATGACTGCCATTAGGTACCGAGATGAGATCCTCAGACCCCTTGTGAGACCATATGCTGGTGCGGTTGGCCCTGGGATCCTCCTAATGGAGGACAATGCTAGACCTTATGTGGCTGGAGTGTGTCAGCAGTTCCTGCAAGATGAAGGCATTGAAGCTCTGGACTGGCCCGCCCGTTCCCCAGACCTGAATCCAATTGAGCACATCTGGGACATCATGTCTCGCTCCATGCACCAACGTCACGTTGCACCACAGACTGTCCAGGAGTTGGCGGATGTTTTAGTCCAGGTCTGGGAGGAGATCCCTCAGGAGACCATCCGCCACCTCATCAGGAGCATGCCCAGGCATTGTAGGGAGGTCATACAGGCACGTGGAGGCCACACACAATACTGAGCCTCATTTTGACTTTTTTAAAGAACATTACATCAAAGTTGGATGAGCCTGTAGTGTGTTTTTCCACTTTAATTTTGTGTGTGACTCCAAATCGAGGCCTGCATTGGTTAATAAATTTGATTTCCATTGATGATTTTTGTGTGATTTTGTTGTCAGCACATTCAACTTTAAACAGAACAAAGTATTCAATGACAATATTTCATTCATTCAGATATAGGATGTGTTATTTGAGTGTTCCCTTTATTGTTTTGAGCAGTGTATATTGCGTCATCATGCCATAAAAACATCTTAAATTGACAATTATAATTTCATTTATGAATGTTAATGCATTATATGCTCGATGATCTGTGATTTTTGTAAGGATATTTTATGATTAATCACTAAATATTTGGTTTAAAAATTATACTCCCATGTCCTTACTAAAAACTAATTAAATTCCAAATTTCATTTGATTCTGTTGGGAAATATGGATGTTATGGCCATTTAGCTCTAGAGATCAGACTTTCTTCAGTAAAGCAGTAAAACAGGAGGAGAAAATTGCCTATTTTTTCTTCACTTAAAATGTCATAACTTCCTTATTTGTAAACCAATTTTAACTCGGATGGTGTCATTTTGTTTGTATTTAAAGGGTCCGTCCAGTCGTGTGAATTTTTAAGCCATTTTTTTTGTAACATACCTAATAACAGGCTTTACCTTTACACCTTTACCCCAGTAACATTAAAGCCTACAGTATTCATTAATTCAGTGTGTGTGTGTGACTAATATACTTTCATATATGATATAGAAATAGTGACAGTAAATATCAATATAAAAGTGATTACAAAAACAATCCCCAACAGACTTCCGGCTAACCAATCTCGTGAATCTGCCAATCACACAGCGATTTTGTAGTCCAAGTTCATTTATGCCAAGTCAAAATGTTCAGTTGTTGGATTTATCAACTCACACAATTCCTCAATCAATCAATCAATCGCTCCCTGGTATCAGAGCCTCTCCGAAGTTCCTGGTTAAATTTTATCTTCCTTGGAAATGTACCCACATTAGTGGGGAAAGTTTCTCTGCCAGTAGCTAATCATATCGCTGCTCTATATGTGCCTCAGAAAAGGGGTAAACGAGGGGTCTGTGGAGCTACACTAACGAGGAACTCAGGCCAAAGCATTGCAGTTCTACCACAAGTGAATCATTGACATATGAAAATGTCCCCTTTAACTTTTGGCTGTGTCCCATTATATTTTAAACAGGCTGTTATTCACCCTCTTTATAATAATAAAATTAAAAAAAAAAAAAAAAACCTCTTTACTGGTTTTCATCTTGTCTATCACAGGAGCTTTTCAGTTGCTTCTGCTAATTTTGTGTTCTCTGCTGCCCTGTCTTGTGGTGTGCCTCAGGGTTCAGTCTTGGGACCTGTTCTGTTTGATCTATATATGCCCCACTTAGAGACATCATGAATAAATTTGAAGGCATCTTATACCATTGTTACACAGATGACATTCAGAGGTTTATGCCTTTCAAACCTCAGAATGAAGCTCTAAATGACCCCAGTGCATGTCATAAAGGTTATAAGGTTTGCAATATGTATTTATTGTTCTGGCTGTTCAGTCGTTTCCTGTAAAGATGAATGTTTTATTTTGAAAAAGAAAAGAAAGAACTCTTCACATGATGCCGAAAGGTAACGAAAAGCGTAGCAAACCGGCAGTGTAAGCTAAAAGATTTCCGGGAGAGGTAAACAAAGTAAGGAGAAATCGGGAGAGTAAACAAAGAGTTTAGCTTCAGCTGAGAGATGGCAACAAGGTAAAATATGTGTCGATCGTTTTAGTTTGTCATTTGCTAAATTTTGTTGCTTATAGTTTAATGTACTGTGCTTTTGTTGTTTGTCCGTCATTCAGCTCTTAAGTTGCTCTGTGTATAATCTAAGCTGACGAATAAAGAATAGAGACCATCAGTTCAGGCTTACGTTCTCTTCAGCTAGAAGCTACACAAGCCAAATTATCAGTTCTTCAAGGCTGCATGCATGTTATAAAGAACTGAATGGCAGCGAATTATCTGTCTCTGAATAATCAAAAAACTTCAGTTCTGATCTTGATCTGATCTTGTAAACCATTATAAACTTTACTTACCTACATGTTGTTATACAAAGGTAAGTCTTTATGAATAATAAACATACTATATGTACTATACACAATGCATCTTGTGTTTTGTTTTCAGGTATGCCCATCAGATTAACTGAATCAACTCGATGCTCTGGCAGAGTTGAAATTTATCACAATAACAGCTGGGCAAAAGTCTGTGATGATTACGGGAACATAAATTATGCTGGGGTGGTTTGCAGAGAGCTGAACTGTGGGACGGCACTACGGGCAACACAATTAGCTCCCTTTGGTGAAACAACTGGACCCATCTGGCTTCATTATGTGGCCTGTTCAGGAAATGAAAATTCTCTAACTGAATGTCTGCACATTGGATTTGGAACAAACAGCTGTGGAAGTCGTTTGGAGGCTGGTGTCATCTGTTCAGGTGAGAAAAGCTTTAGACGCTTGAAACATTGCAGGTCTCTCCTTGTGTGTCATACATGAAATTGTTTTGGTTTTAATGTGAGGAACATATTAAAATATAGTTGTCTGTTACCTAACAGGTGCGATCAGACTAGCTGAGTCTAGATCAACTCGATGCTCTGGAAGAGTTGAAGTTTATCACAATAACATCTGGGGAACAGTTTGTGATGATGGCTGGGACTTAAAGGATGCTCAGGTGGTTTGCAGAGAGTTAAACTGTGGGATGGCACTAGAGGCTCCTCGATCAGCTCAATTTGGTGCAGGAACTGGGCAGATTTGGCTTGATAATGTGACCTGTTCAGGAAATGAAAGTTCTATAACTGAGTGTCAGCACAGTGGATTTGGAACATACAGCTGTGGACATGTTCAGGATGCTGGTGTCATCTGTTCAGGTGAGAAAACCTTTAAATACAGAAGACATTGCAGGTCAATCTGTTCTTTTTTGTCACACATTAGAAGAATTTATAAATTAAAGAAATATCAAAACATGATTGACTTCTTTTGACTGATAGATCCGATCAGACTAGCTGGGTCTGGATCAACTCGATGCTCTGGAAGAGTTGAAATTTATCACAATAACATCTGGGGAACAATCTGTGATAATGGCTGGGACTTAAATGATGCTCAGGTGGTTTGCAGAGAGTTGAACTGTGGCATTGCACAGCGGGCTACTCAATCAGCTGGATTTGGTGCAGGAACTGGACAGATTTGGCTTGATTATGTGGCATGTTGGAGCACTGAAAGTTCTCTAACAGAGTGCCAACACAGAGGATTTGGAACAAACACCTGTGGACATGGTCAGGATGCTGGTGTCATCTGTTCAGGTGAGAAAACCTTTAAATCCTGAAAACACTGCAGGCCCTTCTGTTCTTCTGTGTGATCCATGAATGTTATTTAATATAAGGAACATATTGAAATTTTGTTTATGCCTTTTACATGAATAGGTCCAGTCAGATTAGTTAGTTCTGGATGGTCTCGGTGCTCTGGCAGAGTTGAAGTTTATCACAATAACATCTGGGGAACCATCTGTGATGATGGCTGGGACTTGAAGGATGCTGAGGTGGTTTGCAGAGAGTTAAACTGTGGGACGGCACTAGAGGCTCCTCGATCAGCTCGCTTTGGTGCAGGAAGTGGACTGATATGGTTTGATTATGTGACCTGTTCAGGTAGTGAAAGTTCTCTGACTCAGTGTCAGCACAGTGGATTTGGAAACCACACCTGTGGACATGGTCAGGATGCTGGTGTCATCTGTTCAGGTGAGAAAACCTTTAGAACTAAACACTTTACAGGTCAGTCTGTTCTTGTGCATCATCCATGAAATCTTGTAAGGAACATATTAAATATGGTTCACATCTTTTGCCTTTTAGGTCTCATCAGATTAGCTGGGTCTGAATCAACTCGCTGTTCTGGCAGAATTGAAGTTTATCACAATAACAGCTGGGGAACCGTCTGTGATGATGGCTGGGACTTAAATGATGCTCAGGTGGTTTGCAGAGAGTTAAACTGTGGGACGGCACTAGAGGCTCCTCGATCAGCTCGTTTTGGTGCAGGAACTGGACCGATCTGGTTTAATAATGTGACCTGTTCAGGTAGTGAGAGTTCTCTAATGGAGTGTCAACACAGTGGATTTGCAAACCAAAACTGTGGACATGGTCAGGATGTTGGTGTCATCTGTGCAGGTGAGAGAACTTTAAGATACCGAAGACTTTGCAAGTCAGTCTGTTCTTGTGCGTCATCCATGAAATCTTAATTTAATGTAAGAAATATATTAAACTTTTGTTCATGTCTTTTCCCTTTTAGGTCTGATCAGACTAGCTGGGTCTGGATCAACTCGATGCTCTGGAAGAGTTGAAATTTATCACAATAACATCTGGGGAACAATCTGTGATAATGGCTGGGACTTAAATGATGCTCAGGTGGTTTGCAGAGAGTTGAACTGTGGCATTGCACAACAGGCTACTCAATCAGCTGGATTTGGTGCAGGAACTGGACAGATTTGGCTTGATTATGTGGCATGTTTGGGCACTGAAAGTTCTCTAACAGAGTGCCAACACAGAGGATTTGGAACATACACCTGTGGACATGGTCAGGATGCTGGTGTCATCTGTTCAGGTGAGAAAACCTTTAAATACTGAAAACACTTTTGTTCTTGTGTGTGATCCATGAATGTTATTTAATATAAGGAACATATTGAAATTTTGTTTATGTCTTTTACATGAATAGGTCCAGTCAGATTAGTTAGTTCTGGATGGTCTCGGTGCTCTGGCAGAATTGAAGTTTATCACAATAACATCTGGGGAACCATCTGTGATGATGGCTGGGACTTGAAGGATGCTGAGGTGGTTTGCAGAGAGTTAAACTGTGGGACGGCACTAGAGGCTCCTCGATCAGCTCGCTTTGGTGCAGGAACTGGACTGATATGGTTTAATAATGTGACCTGTTCAGGAAATGAAAGTTCTTTGATGGAGTGTCAACACAGTGGATTTGAAAACCACACCTGTGGACATGGTCAGGACGCTGGTGTCATCTGTTCAGGTGAGAAAACATTTAGAAACTGAATGCTTTGCAGGTCAGTCTTTCTTGTGCATCATCCAAGAAATGTTGTTTTAATGTAAGAAATATATTAAAGTATTGATTATGTCTTTTGCCTTTTAGGTCTGGTCAGACTAGCTGGGTCTGGATCAACTCGATGCTCTGGAAGAGTTGAAATTTATCACAATAACATCTGGGGAACAATCTGTGATAATGGCTGGGACTTAAATGATGCTCAGGTGGTTTGCAGAGAGTTGAACTGTGGCATTGCACAACAGGCTACTCGATCAGCTCGCTTTGGTGCAGGAACTGGACAGGTTTGGCTTGATTATGTGGCATGTTGGAGCACTGAAAGTTCTCTAATGCAGTGTCAACACAGAGGATTTGGAAAAAACACCTGTGGACATGGTCAGGATGCTGGTGTCATCTGTTCAGGTGAGAAAACCTTTAAATACTGAAAACATTGCAGGCCCTTCTGTTCTTGTGTGTGATCCTTGAATGTTATTTAATATAAGGAACATATTGAAATTTTGTTGATGCCTTTTACATGAATAGGTCCAGTCAGATTAACTGGTTTTGCATCGACTCGGTGCTCTGGCAGAATTGAAGTTTATCACAATAACGTCTGGGGAACAGTCTGTGATGATGGCTGGGACTTGAAGGATGCTGAGGTAGTTTGCAGAGAGTTAAACTGTGAGAGGGCACTAGAGGCTCCTCGATCAGCTCGCTTTGGTGCAGGAAGTGGACTGATATGGTTTAACAATGTGACCTGTTCAGGAAATGAAAGTTCTCTGACTCAGTGTCAGCACAGTGGATTTGGAAACCACAGATGTGGACATGTTCAGGATGCTGGTGTCATCTGTTCAGGTGAGAAAACTTCTTGATCATTCACAGAATAAAAAAAAAGTTTAACCACCTGAGACCCGAGCTCCTGTTTGCGATGGATTTTTAATTTGTCCTGGATATTTGTGATTAGATGGACCTGATATGTATATAAACTAAGCTTCCTCTTTCAACAGGATGTTGTATTTTGCTACATGGTTGTTACATACTTTTATGGAAAAAAAAATGTCCTCAGATGTGGACAATGGCATTATTTTATAGTATAACACAACAAAACCAACATGACTTAACAAAGTATAAAACACTTTTGAGCAGAATGAAGTATAAGGTGCAGCAAAGCCAAAATGTAATGTTCCCATATGTGGACGCAGGGTCTCAGGAGGATAAAAAAGTATAACCTGTTGTTTTCCCCATTTTACCACACATTCATTGACAGTATTCAGTCATGAAATCTTCATATTTAAATGCAGGCCTAATCCTAGTACAATAGGTTAAGACACAGACTGCACATCCAGTGCAAGTCCAATCGCCGCTCATCTTTTATAATTAAATTGCAATGTTGTAGGTCAGGCAAATGTATAGAATGAGAAACGTCAAGCAGTGTGAGTTAAAAATAGGTGGATGCCAGTTTTGAATCTGAAGCAGCCACATGTATATTCACCAATGTTAGAACTTGAAATGATGATGGTGGTGGTGGTGGAAACTTTATTAAAATAAATAAGATTTTATAATCTCACCAGGTCCTCGGAGGAAGTTCTTGGTGAAAGTGGATCTGGCTGCTTTCAACTCGTCTGTGAACATGACAGATCCGGCTGTGAGGGAGTCCATCTTGAAATGGGTAACTTGTGTAGAGTCATAAAATGCAGAGTCAAGTTTATTTAATGGGAATACCTTCCAGATTTTTTAAAAATGATCTTTAATTATGAACATGTCATCTGCACCAGAAACACATGTTGACTGTCTCATTTCATAAGAAAACAGCTTTATTCACACTGCCCTGAGACTCTTTCATGTAAAATTTTAAAATAGAAGTCTGTAATTTGCAGTCTGAGCATTAAATTCTCTTTTCTGTTGCACAGGTTAAAAAGAGGGTGGGAGGCACATCTGATGACCTAAAAGTGAGCTGGCAGAAACCTCCAGAGAAGAAAAAAAGCAAAAAGCAAAATACTGCATTATGTACTCCTTAGTTCAGTCTGTTTGCTTCGCTATCTACAGCAAAGAGGCTTAATGTTATAAGTAGGGGTGGGACTCGATTAAAAAAATTAATTGAATTAATTACAAGCTTTGTAATTAATTAATCGAAATTAATCGCATTTTAATTGCATTTCAATATTTGACATGGGAAATATTAATTTAAGTTTAGTTGATGAATAAATCAATATACATAAGCTTAAACTTCAAAATTTTGTTTATTTTCCCACCAGTCTACTACACAGACCAACGAAGGGTGGAAGTGCTCCTGTGATAAGCAAACACCTGAAATTAAAGTTAAGCATCATAACTGGATAGTTTTATTCAACATTAATGTCTCACTTGTTATGGTTGGAAATTAATCATTCTCTCAGCTGTATTCCTTGATGTTGAAATGTGTCATGCTTGTTTTAACAGCTTATTTTGAATTAAAGACTTAAAATTAAACCACAAAAAGGAGAAAAAGTTCATTCTCCGTTTAACCAGCTGCTTTTACACAGCTGTGCTTCGCACTCACGGTTGCTAGGCGACATGAGCTACAGAGGTGACGGCAGGTGACGCTGATATGAAGGCTAGCTGCTCACTTCCGGCCTTTGCGGTCTTCGTGGGATCTGAAGGACGTGGGCCGGGTCCTTCGCAGGATGCGACCCCTGAATTTGACATTGTGCGTCGATACAATCTGTATGCCGGGAACTCGTGCACTGAGAAACGTTCCACGGTGCAAAGTGCGTTAAAATGCGTTAAAATTTTTAATTCGTTAATTTCCCCGTAATTAATTAATCGAAATTAACGCGTTAAAGTCCCAGCCCTAGTTATAAGATAATTATAAAAATGATGCAATTGATTTATTATTTGTCAGAGTATATCTGCATGTTTTTTGTTTTCTGTTGTGCTGCATTTAACTGTCAAACAACTATAATCTCAAAAAAAAAAAAAAAATTGCAGATTTAATAGTTTTAATGACTATTTCTGTCATGGTCCTGGGCCTTACGCCCAGTATTTTGAGTTTATTGTAGACTTTGCAGTTTTGTATTTGTGTGTGTGTGTTTCAGTTTAGTTTCTGTTCCTGTTTTGTGGGTTTTCTTCGGTGTGCTTGTGCGCCCTCTGTATGATATTTTCTCGGGCTCTTTAAATAATGATCTGGAGCAGGTCAGCTTTGGAAGTGACAGCCTCTTAATTTGGCATCTGCATTTATGACAAAGGATAACAAAGGAGCGTGGGTATCTCTTGTGGACAAACAGTGAGAGCTCTCTACGTGAATCCTCCGTCACGCTGAGGATCACCCATAATCCTTTTTCATTACAGTGTGTAAAACATCTTATAATCAACATGTTGAATGCATTGGCACTGTGATTGTATAGTGGTTAAAGTTTATGTCAACAAAATAAAATACCTAACAGAGACAGTCTGCCTTAAATTTTCAAAACGAGAAGAATACTGTAACGTTCCGTTATGTCACCCAAGCACCAGGCAGAGGTTTCGTTACTAACACCATTTAATCAGGCCGGACACACACAGAACAGCTCTCGCCGGATACAGCCAACTCTAACTCACACAAGAAAAAAAGAGACCTCCCTCCCAAGAGCGACCCCCCACATCTCCTTCCGGTTCAACCCCAAAACAACCTAACTTAAAGAGAACAATAACTGTGACACACATTTAGCAATAACGTCCATCATGGATCATTACACTGCTCCCCCAACAAAAAGTTCCTCGTCCTCGAGGGAAAAACACAGTCTCTGAGGCGGGGAGGCAGTTGATGTCGCCTCTTTGGCTTCCGAGGGGTGGCATGAACTACAGGAAACTGAGGGGGAGAACAAGGGGATGGGGAGGGAGCCATGTCCAGCTGAGAGTCCAGCTGAGCTGGAGTGTGGGGGATTTGCACGCATCCCTCAGAGAAAGGGGAAGGAGAACGAC
The DNA here is from genome assembly GCF_007364275.1 of Archocentrus centrarchus. Classification (NCBI taxonomy): domain Eukaryota; kingdom Metazoa; phylum Chordata; class Actinopteri; order Cichliformes; family Cichlidae; genus Archocentrus; species Archocentrus centrarchus. The sequence goes on along the minus strand of NC_044363.1, from coordinate 15,338,420 downwards.
CCTTATAAGGGGCCATCCTGTCTCTGTGCAGGACCACTTTCCTGCCTCTAGGTGGTAACTGTACTCTATAAACCACTTCCCCAACTCGTTCCAGGACACTGCAGGGTCCAACCCAGTTGCTGTCCAGTTTAGGACACCGTCCTTTTTTTCTCTTCGGGCTGTAGACCCACACCAGCTCTCCAGCACGGAAGTGCCTCCCTTTAGTAGTCAGGTCGTAGTTTCTCTTTTGCCGCAGTCCCGCCTTTGCCAGCTGGTCCCGAGCATAGGAATGCGCCGACTCCAGTCGGTCCTGCAGCTTCCTGGCATAGCTTTGACCCGGTGGCGCATCCGGAGCATCAGGAGGTTTCCCAAAAGCCAGTTCAGCAGGGGTCCTTAGTTCTCTCCCTAACATGAGCAGGGCGGGTGTGCACTGGAGTCCTGGACGGCCGACCTGTAGGCCATTAGGATGAGTGGGAGGTGAGTGTCCCAGTCACGCTGGTGTTCTGACGTGATGATGGCTAACTGCTGGGCCAGTGTCCTATTAAACCTTTCCACCAGGCCATCACTCTGGGGGTGGAGTGGCGTGGTGCGGGTCTTCTGAATTCCAAGGCGTTCGCACATGGCAGCAAACACCCTGGACTCAAAGTTACGGCCTTGGTCACTGTGAAGAACCCCTGCCGTTCCAAATCTGCTGAGCATTCCCTCCACTAATGTGTCAGCCACTGTCTCCGCCTCCTGGTCCGGGATGGCGTATGCTTCTGGCCATTTGGTAAAATAGTCCATAGCAGCAACCACATAGCGGTTTCCCCTATCAGTCCGGGGAAATGGCCCCATGATGTCCACAGCCACTCGCTCCATCGGTGCACCTGCCGGTTGCTGTTGAAGTTGAGCACGGGACTGGTCCAGCGGACCTTTGTGGGCGGCACAGGAGTCACAGCTTCGGCAGAAGCCCTCCACATCTCTACGCTGCTGGCCCCAATAGTAACCCTGGCGCAGGCGGCGAAGGGTCTTTGACACGCCAAAGTGGCCAGCGCCTCTACTCCCATGGCAGGCTTCCAGCACCGCTGGCCTTAGCGACTTGGGTACCACAACTTGCCACCTTTCCTCACCTGTAGCAGGATCTTTCCAGCCGCGCTGCAGCACTCCCTTGTCCAACCTTAGAGCATTGAACTTGGCCCACAGCCCTTTGGTGGCGATAGAGAGCCCGGTAACCTCATCCCAGTTAGGTCGCTGCTCGTTCTCAAGCCATCGTAGTACTGGTAGCAGGTCGGTGTCTTGCTCCTGCTGGGCCCTCCATTCTGCCATGTCCACCACTAGGAGTGCCCTGCAGGAGAGCTGTGCAGGATTATCTGTTGCTGTGAGTTCCCTCTCCTTCTCCTCCCGCTTCCCACAATAGCGGCAGCCTGTCGCGGCACATGGGCGGCGGGATAGTGCATCCGCATTGGAGTGGTGTGCCCCTGCTCTGTGCTCCACAGTGAAATTAAAGGCCTGGAGCTCCTCCAGCCAACGAGCCACCTGCCCCTCTGGTTCTCTGAAAGACATAAGCCACTGGAGGGCGGCATGATCAGTCCTGATGATAAAAGGCGTGCCACATAGGTAGTACTTAAAGTGTCTCACTGCCATCACCACAGCCAGGAGCTCTCGCCGTGTGACACAATAGCGTCGCTCACTCTTATTCAGGACTCGGCTGAAGTATGCCACCACCTTCTCACCTTCAGGTCCGACCTGCGACAGCACGGCTCCCAGTCCCACACTACTTGCATCTGTGTCCAGGACAAATGGTAGTGCGGGGTCAGGTGGGGCAAGGATCGGAGACTCCGTCAGGGATCTGCGCAGGGTGTCGAATGCCTGCTGACAGTCTTGGGTCCAGCTGAAGTCGTGATCCTTCTGCAGCAGGCGAAAGAGTGGTGCAGCTATGGAGGAGAAGCCTTTTACAAACCTCCTGTAATATGACGCCAGTCCCAGGAAGCTTTTTAGTTGCACCTGGTCTGCGGGAGTGGGCCAGTCCCTAATGGTCTGCACTTTTTCCTCCAAAGTGCTGATGCCCTCCCGACCCAACTTGTGACCAAGGAACTCCACCTCCCTCCTCATGAAGTGACACTTGTCCGGGTGCAGCTTAAGGCCTGCGGCCCTTACTCTCTCCATTACCTGTCTCAGGGTATCCATGGTGGTTTCAAAAGAGGTCCCATGCACCAGGAGGTCGTCCAGGTAGACCAGACACTGCTGTCTTGGGACACCAGCCAGCACACCGTCCATAAGTCTCTCAAAGGTGGCTGGGGCGTTGCACAGGCCAAAGCTCAGGACTCTGAACTGCCACAGTCCCCTGTTCGTGCAAAAGGCCGTCTTTGGTCTAGAATCTGGGGACAGAGGCACCTGCCAGTAACCACTTCGCAGGTCCAGGGTGGAGAACCAGGAAGACCCTGCCACCAGGTCGAGAGACTCATCGATTCTGGGAAGGGGATAAGAGTCCTTTTTAGTAACTTTATTAAGTGGCCTGTAGTCCACGCAGAAGCGCATTCGTGGACTGTTCTTCTTGGGCACCATCACCACAGCAGATGCCCAGGGACTTTCAGATGGCTCTATGATGCCCATCTTTAGCATCTCACGCAGTTCTTTGTCAGCCGCCTCCTGATGAGCCAGAGGAAGGCGACGAGGACGCATTTTAACAGGACGAGCATCCCCAGTGTCAATAACGTGTTCCACCAAGTGTGTCAGGCCTACATCACACTCTGTGAGGGCAAAAATGTCTTTAAAGTCCAAGAGCACCTGCCATAGACTTCCTTGCTGCTGCTGAGTCAGGCCCTCACAGTTCCTGGACCAGACGTTTCTCACTGCTGACAGCCTCTCCTCTTCATCAGTTCGCTGTTCAACTAGTGGTAATACAGGGGACTCTGAGGTGCAAGCCGCTATTACAGCAGGGGATGGGTTTAAAGGTGGGGGTTTAAGCTGCACCCTCTCTCCTCCCGGGAGTAACAGACAGCCTTCCCCGAGGTCCAGCACACCATCAATGGCTCGTAAAAAGTCCAGCCCCAGGATGCAGGCATCCTGGACGTCAGCCACCCAGGCAGCAAAAGGCATGGTTAGGTCTCCAACCTTAAACTGAAACATCCCCCTCCCTTTTATGGGGGCCAGGTCACCAGTCACTGTCTTAAGCTGCACATTGGTTGTTTGCATGGCAGTCCCAGCTGGAATGATGTCAGGTCGGACCAGTGTTGTGTTGGACCCTGTGTCGAGGAGTGCTGTGCAGGATACCCCATCAACCACCACCGGAATGTGGCAAAAGTCACCAACTTGGGTCCAGCCTACAGTAATGACCATGCCAGGTGACAATGTGGGTGGTGTGGGGGTGTTGGTCACGACGGCCCGTGTACTCCCACCTACACGGGCCCCTGACCGTTTCCCTGCGCCGCTGCAAACCTGGGGCACTGCCTGATGAGATGTCCAGCTTGTCCACATCCCCAGCAGCTTTGTGGTCGGCGGCGTGTGCCAGCACGGGGAGAAGGTGACTGAAGAGCAGCCGCCTGGGTCATGCTGTGTGGTCCCCCCTGCCTCTCCGTCCGCTCAGCAGGTGCAGATGTTGCTCTGACCACTGGTGAATCCTCAGCCCCTCCAGGAGGTCCTGTCAGCATCTCCCTCTCCAACGCCAACTCCAGAGCTGCACTGAGTGTGGTTGGACGAGCAAGCTGTGTCTGAATACGGAGCTCTTTGGGACTGAGGGCCTGTAGGAACTGATCACGGGCGAGCTCTGTCTGCACTGCAAGGGGCATGTTGTCATAGGCCCGCCTGCAGAGGCACTCAATGTCATGGGCCAGGATACGCAGCGGTTCTCCAGGCAGTCTCCGTCTGTTGTGAAACTCTGACCTCAGTAGCACAGGCTGGTTATACTGCCCAAACCGTCTCTGGAGTGCCCCAACTAGAGCAGTATAGTCTCCCCTCTCTCTTTCACTCAGCAGCAGCAGGCATGCTGCTGCATCCTCACACAGGCACAGAGCTAATTGCAATGCTTTATGTTCGACAGACCAGCCAGCTGCAGCAGCTAATAGTTCAAACTGAGCAATAAACACTTCCCACGGCGTCTTACCGCTGAACTTGGGTGTCTTTATGTTTACCGTAGCCGGCTGTGCATGGGCGCTGCCATCATTGTTTACATCACATGACCTCCGCTCCGTCCCGCCGAAATGGCGATCCTGGCGCGAACGGCCCTCCAGCCGAGACAAACCTGGGGAGAACCCAGCCTCAGCAGCCAGCTGGAGCGCCGCTTCCCTCACGCTGCGAGCGGGTCGGATATCCATCTCCTGCTCCTCCTTCTTAACAGTGTTCCTCCGCATAATCGGGAGTTGTGTCCCTGAGCCGTGAGCAGAGCCGCTGGTAATAGATCCAGGCGTGGTAGTTCGTAGTTTAAGCTTCTGACACCAGTGTAACGTTCCGTTATGTCACCCAAGCACCAGGCAGAGGTTTCGTTACTAACACCATTTAATCAGGCCGGACACACACAGAACAGCTCTCGCCGGATACAGCCAACTCTAACTCACACAAGAAAAAAAGAGACCTCCCTCCCAAGAGCGACCCCCCACATCTCCTTCCGGTTCAACCCCAAAACAACCTAACTTAAAGAGAACAATAACTGTGACACACATTTAGCAATAACGTCCATCATGGATCATTACAATACTTTTAAAAAATTACTTTTAAGTATTACATGTTGCTTACTGAGCTTTTACTGTTTTTTTCTATTTCATGAAACTGAACACAGAGTTTAACATATTGTTACAATATGCAGAGAACTTAGTGAAACATTCCGTGTACTCACAATGCTCTGAACAGTGGTGCACAGCTAGATACCTGCATTTATGACAAAGGATAACAAGGTAGAGTGGTTATCTCTTATGGACAAACAGCGAGAGCTCTGTGTGAAAAAAGACTGCATCCAAATTAGCTAGCTACACCCCAGAGGCTCATGACTGGTAGAAAACAAATATTTAACTCAACAAGAACATAACAGAAATAATCAACAACAGATAATATTTAACAAATAGCCGGCTCAACTTCTATTTGTGTTACAGTTAGTAATATAAGTTTTGTCCACGACATTCACAGATGTGTTACCTCTGCGTGAAACCTCTGTTACTCTGAGGATTACCCAGAATCCTTTACATTACTTGTCAGTGCAGTGATATTTGAGACAGTAGGTGGTGTTATTGTCCCATTTAGCTTTAACTGTCACACTTGCCTGCATTTCTGTCATGTTTAGTCTTTTCCTGTCTTATTCTGATAGTGTCTTGTGTCATGAGCATTGTGTTCATGGCGGTTTATATTGAATCCAGCAGTGAAACCCACGTTTCTTAGCCTCATAAAGAGAAGGGTGCACAGTCTTTTTGCGTGCTTCTTGGTATTAGCATGTTGCATTACATCAGCATGGTGAGCACATATCTCACTCTTGCAAAATCTGAAGAATGCCTTTGATACGTCTCTCATCAGACCCGCAGCTACTTTCTGAGGTGTTTGCGGACACAATTTTAGCCCCCCCCCCTAACACACACACACACACACACACACAGACCCTCTCAAGGTTTACTGTGTTCATGCCTGCAGATCTCACCTATACATGGACTTATAAAATACAAGATTTTATTACAGGCTTTTATTTTCTATCAATCACAAACAAACAAAAAATGTTTGTGTGTATAAGGGGGGTGACAGGAGAAAGGGAGGTTAAGGAGCACAGGGGTGCCTAATCAGCGCCGTGCCTCTGTTATTGATCATATAATAGACAGCTGTTAAATACAGAAAATGCAACTAGATAAATAATTTTGCCGAATCTCTGGTGCTCCCCTCTTGTGAGGCGCCCCTATGCATTGCATATAGCGTACACCCACTTTTTGCACCGTCTTCCATCTGAGCTCGGATCCATTCTGTAAGTGCACTCTCTTTATTATATTTTTTCTATATTTTCCCCACTTACTGGCGCTCATTCTTGCGCTGCCTCCTCGCTCTGGGCTGTTATGAGTGTTTGTTTGGGTGTGCACCCGCTCAACTTGGGAAGGAGCAATAAACAGGAAACGGGGGCTTGGAAGGGACAAACTACCTACCGCTCGTCTTTTGCTTTATTATGGGGCGCTGAGAGATAATCAAGGAGTTTCACTAGGAAAGAAAGTCAAGCCCAAATAAGCAACTTGACGTTCAAAAACAAGCCCAAAGTCGCTTATAATAAGCGGACTTGGCAACACTGGTACTATTCCCTAAATTTTACTACTTTCATTCAATTTTCAGACTTTCATTCAGTACTCCCATAAATATATCAAAGTTACTATAAATGAACAACTTCTACTATGAAAGGAAGTAATGCCACGGCCGATGTGTTCACAAACCATTACTTATATGCAATGCATCTCAACGATGTTATGGTTTAATTTTAAATAATTTTGAAAGTAAATCTTCAAAAGTACAGAAGCTTTGCTAATGCATATTATTTTATCGTCAAACTTGCCCCTGAACAAACAGCACGGCCGGCTTTGAAATTCATCATCAAATCATGCAGACGATCGCGTTCCATGAGGCCGGTGACCTTTCTCTCATCTGACTCAGTGTCAGCTTTTGCTGAGGTGTTTTTTGGAACCTCGTACGGTGTTTATAATGAATACAGTACAAGATGTAACTAGATAACTATCCCAGTGTATCTCTTTCTGTTCTTCTGCTAAAGGTAGCGCTGCAAGTCAGCTGCATGACCTCAGGACACCTGTCCCCCCTGTTTGCTTCTGTTTTTTGTATTTCTTGGATGAGTGTTCTGGAACGCAAAATTTCATTATATGTTTTCATTATATGTTTACATATATATGACAATAAAGAAACCTTGAAACCTTGAAAAATCATTAGAATTCTATTCTTGACATTTTTTAGTATAATTATGCAGTTATTATGTCAAAATCCCAATTTGAGTTATTATAAAACCAGAATAATCAATAAATCTATGTTGATTGTGGTATATTGAAGTGTCAATAGATCAGTTGTGGTATATCAATACAAAAAGACAGTGCTGGGGGCTCAGGTAATTCCTTCTTCTTGGTATAAACTCCCCACTCTTATAAAACTCTCTGTCACAGAGGACTGAAGAAGCAGGAGTGCGCTGAAACTGAAGCTCAAATGTGCACAGGTGAGGATCCAGGTGCTTCTGATTATGCCGCTGTAACAGTGAATCAGCCCAGTGACAGGTAAACGATCCAGCTTTAAGAGCCGGTTTCTGGAAGTGAATGTTTTTTTTGTTTGTTTGTTTGTTTGTTTGTTTTGTGGAAGCTGCACGTACTGTAATTAGATGATCAAACAGAGTTCACCCGGACACCGGAAAGAGCGAGAGGAAGCTGCACTTTACACAGAGTCTACTCTTGGGAACGGTGAGTGACAGAAAATGTAGTAAAGTTTGGACACATTTTAAAGTGACTGGCAGAGTGTAGACTGTGCAAAGTTACGAACTGTTTCTCCATCAGTGCAATTAGAAGAACAAGACAGGGCAGAAGATTTTGATTTAGAGTTATTTTTTTTAGAACATAAACATATACAAATAAAATTAAATAGCAATTTCCACCATGGTCTGGAGCAGTGCGTTTTGGCCATTTGGTTGAGAAAGGAGAAATCTAGATGCTGTACTGAGTCAATTGGGGTAAAACAGCCAGTCTTATTTTCATTAAGAAAATCATTCTGATCATTGTATACAAAAGCACTCCTTTTTCTATAAAAAGAACATTTTCATGAAAAAAGTTCACAATTTCATGTGCACTCTGCACAGAAGCACCGTCATTCCCGACATCATTTCATCGCCTGTTTATGATAGCTCTATGAATTATGAACTACTATGAAATATATTTCGGGTCATATAAATATGACATGTCATGCCACTTTTTTTTTTTTTTGCCCCTTCTAAATCACTCTACTTTTACAGAAGGTATGAGCCCTCTCCTCCTCTTACGTACCATACGCCCAGACAGTATCAGGACACTTTCCATAGAGGAGCGACAGAAGGCCAGTAGCAGCTTCTTGTCCAGATGTTTTTTTCCTGAGGACACGGAGGAAGTGAAGCCACTGCTGCGCCTTCTTAACTAGAGCCTTGGTGTTTTGAGTCCAGGAGAGATCAACTGAGATGTGGGTGCCAAGAAACCTGAAGGTGGTGACAATTTCTACATGTTCACTATTTATTTCAAGGGGGGTGTGGTCTTATTATTCCTGAAGTCCATAATAAGTTCTTTGGTTCTAACAATATTCAGTGTCAGATTGTTCACTGTTGATTGCTGCTGCCCTTCCAATCTCCAAATATGGACTATGACAAGGAGGAAAGTAAAGAGATGATAATATTGATTTGTGTGTGGTGTCATAGAGGATATGAGACTTAGTATGAACTGTTTCCAAGAGTTTGCATTTAAAATAAAACAAACAAAAAATATACAGATGAATGAAATTCAAAACTGCTGCTATGCAAAATATGTGGACTGGCCAGCTTCCCCCATGAGCAGTGCTAACAGAGTTTTATTTGTTTGTTGTATGAATGACAGATGTACGCAGGGTGCAATTTATTTCCAGGGAAATCGGAAGGGGGGGGGGGGCATTTTTTGCATTTTTATGACTTAAGCAACAGTAAAATTTCATTTTCAGGACTTGTCATCAGAGACAGTTGATTTTGCCAGTGACACTGAATCCTGTTGCACTTCAACTTTTCATTAAGCCACCAAGCACCACTCAGAAAACCACAACTGACTACAGTTGCAGTCAGAACTTTTTTTTTCTTTTTACAGGCTGGAATGATTCTATAGCATATATCTTTAATGACTTAAAAAAAAGAGTTGGGTGCAGAAGTCTAACTTTATTTTGGATTATCTCTAATCCACACAGGGTCATAAGTATACATACAGGCTCAAATATATACATATACCCTCATGAATATTTAATAAAATGTCAATGTATGTTGCACTTCAACCAGATGACTTTGGTAGCCATCAAAAATCTGACTACTCTTGGTAGAATTGGGAGACTTAATTTAACTTTGTTTGATATACACATACTGGCTGTACAGCATTTTTCTTATTTTCTTGTTTAAGTTTTACAGGGAAAGTCACTGAAGTGTGGCAGCTGCCACATTTTCATCACGTGCCATGTTTGATGACAATAAAAGCTTTCTATTGTATTCTATTCTGTAGTAGCATAGTCCAAAAATTTTCAATAGGGATAAAGTCGGGTCTTTGGGAAGGCCATTCCAAAAGCTTAATGTCAGCCTGCTTTATCCATTTCAAAACCTGTTTTGACGTGTGTTTGGGATCATTGTCCTGTTGAAATGCCCAACTGTGTCCAACTTCCAGACATCTTGCTGTTGATTTGAGGTGAAGTTGAAGAATTGGAGGTAGTCCTCCTTCTTCATTATTCCATCCTCTTTGTGCAATGTACCAGTACCACTGACAGCAAAACATTGCCCAGAACATGGCGTCATTTTCGTTATATTTTTTGGCCTTAATTAGATCTCGTAAAGTGAAGACAGAAATAGGGAAGACATGAGAAAGGGCCACGGGGCAGAAAGGAACCCAGGCCTCCTGCGCCATGTGACGTATCAGGTCACCTGCTCATCCACTGAGCCACCCACGTGCCGTTATTGCATTCTTGGTGCGCTGGTTTTGCAAGCATGGATTCAAACCATGGTGTGCTTTTAATTTTGTGGTCAGTAACCACAAAAGCAACCTTTAGGCCACATGAGCCTGTGGGTGGAGCTCAGCAGGATTTCAGTATTTTAATACCTGAAAATGAATTAAAAGTAGTGCAGTTAAAAAATGGCTCTCCAGCAGTTAACTAGAGGTACAAAAGTAGCTTTTGAAAAAAAAAAATAATGTTAAAAATTCTACATGGATACTGTGAAATAACTCAAGTCAAAAATAAATATTTTATACAGTTTGATATAAATATTTTTCTGCACAGTGTAATTGGCATTTCTGTTTCTTTCAGTATTACTCTTTGAAACATTTAGGTATTTTAAAAAGTACATGTCAGTTTCATTTATTTATTTTTTTATTAGTGGAAAATCAACTGAGTAACTATATGTTCATTGGCAGTGCTAAATTCAGTAACACAACCAGTTTTAATAAAGGGTAACTCGATGTTGATAGTTACACTTAAGTTGAGTTTTTGTTTACAGTAACTGGTTTGTAAATCAACAATCAGTTTGCTGTTTTGTTAGTAAGCAAACAAAATATATTAATAAAAATTGTTTTATATTTACATTTTTGGGCTCAAGATTTGAAGAAGGGCGCTCCGGCCGGAAACGTCACCGGTTTAACGTTGATGGATTAAAATTTTCCAAGGAGCTCTTTGGTGTGCGAACCTCCTCTTTTTGTTTTGAGTTTTGCTTGGATCCAGCACCCTGGTTCATTTTTGGATGTGCATGTTTCTCTTTAATACAGATTTTCCCAAAGTTTTTCTGTTCAGCAATTCTGGAAGTTGGAAAAAATATTTGCTTTCCCTCTGACACATGGTCAGAAATTGAAATCATGATATACAATACACTGTTTTATCATTTGTATCTTTGTGTTCCAATTTTCAGATGGTGATTCACAGCAGCCTGGTACGAAGAAAGGTTTTACAAGGTCTTCGCCTTATTGTTTCCTCCTGTCAGCTATATTGTAAATCGAGACAACAGACATATATTTCAGCAGCAAAGAATCTACCAGCACACAGTAGTGAAGTTCCGTTGTTATATTGACTAAAACAAACAAACAAAAATTGCACAAATCCACTGGAATCACAAGTTCTAGAGCACATAATTGCCAGGTCTCAGTAGATCTTAACAGGGTGCATATGAGCCTTAGTGTGCTATTTAACAGCACTCTAATCAGGGTTACATTATCGTGTTCACAAAAGTTTGGTGTCCACAGGCTGCCCGCACAGTGGGGTGACAACAACACAGTGGTTATTATTACCCCTACACCACAAAAAAGAAATAAAAATAGTGGCACAGGATTATGAAAACATTTCATTAGTATAATGCAGAGACAGAATAATATGTTTTTACATGTAAGATTTGACAAAAATGTCAAACTTTCCATTTTGCTGATACATTTACAAAGGAGGAATATATCACAAATTTAGTGATCGAGATTGTATGTGTGTTGGCACGTATTTTTGCAAAGGCCAATAAAGGCACCAAAAGAAAATAAGCTTTTCTTAGTCCTCTTCAAGGCTTGCCATTAAAACACACTCTCGTAGATTAAATATCTTATAGTGGGTGTTCTGCAGTCCTCACAAACTCTGATTCAGATTTGTGAGTTGGATGATTTCCTGAGCTAGGATGAAATTTTTCTTCTGTCTCACTAGTGTCCAGTGTTTCAGTTTTATGATAAACTCTAGAGATCTTCCTTGGGGAAATCTTGTGAAGATTTTGTAAGGCTGTTTGTTACCCTGTAATAGGATTTCTTTATTTTCAGTGTCTTATTCTGTTGCATGAAGGTAACTGGTGTTGAACAGCAAAATACTGCATATTTTAATCACATATACATTCATTGTGTTTTCATTTTTAGATGAGCCTGTCAGATTAGCTGGGTCTGGATCAACTCGATGTTCTGGCAGAGTTGAAGTTTATCACAATAATAATGGCTGGGACTTACATGATGCTGCGGTGGTTTGCAGACAATTAAACTGCGGGATGGCACTAGAGGCTCCTCGATCAGCTCGCTTTGGTGCAGGAACTGGACAGATTTGGCTTGATGATGTGACCTGTACAGGAAATTAAAGTTCTCTAACTGAGTGTCAACACAATGCATTTGGAGTACACGACTGTGGACATAGTGAGGACGCTGGTGTCATCTGTTCAGGTGAGACACATTTGTGATCATCCATACATTTTGCTTCAATTTTTATTTATAGATTCATCATGCATTCATCAGTGGTTTTTAAGCTGAAATTCAGTGTGAGCAGTCAATCTGAGCTCTCTCCAGAGAAAAATAGAGTCATATATGCCACTTTAACACTTCAGAAAGGGGGGAGGCTGCAAGAGTGTGATGAGCAAAACCAATCTAAAAACTAATTAAAACTAACTAAAACTAAGCCATGATGTGAAATCCCAAACTATTATAACCCTGATTTCAACACATGACAGCCAGTATACACTTGGAAAGGTGTAACTACTGTTCTTCATGATGCTGCCACCTTATGATGGAAGTTGTAATATTAGGTGAACCTCTGCCAGGACATTTGCAATGCACCTTACAACCACAAATCAACAGCCAATTTCAGATTCAGAAGAAACTGTCAAAGATAGTATAGTGGCACCCCAACATCCCAAGAGAAAAAAATATGAAACCTGGCTACAATAGTGTTCATTTTCCATAATATATATTTAAAAATGTTAGTTGTTGTGTTATGTGTTCTACACTTTATTAGTTTATTCTAGTATATATTTTAACTTAAGATATCTAATGAAATAATAAAAATCATTTGCAAACCTGATAAACCCCTAAAACCTCATCTTTACCAATTTTGTCTAATTTAATTAAAAATTAGAAAAATGTGATGAAAATTAACTTTGTTGTTTTTTGATTTACTTATTTGTCTTTGCTGCTGTATTTGGATGCAGCAAAGGCAAATAAAACTAATAGAACCACAATGGAAAACATGACTGGTAGTAACTCCCAGCTTGACTAATCAGTATTAAACAAAACAACAAAAAAGGACTGCAGGAAGAAAGTAAATAATATTGCTGGAGCTGAGTGAGAAAGAGACCCCAATGCTCTGCCTTTTTTGACTTTATATGCAGGCAGATGAACAAATTGGACTAAGAATTAATGCACTGCTGCCAACTCCTTAGTAAGGAAAGCAGCTACTGGCTGTCCTAAAAGTCGCTAGAAGTCGCTATATGACATCATCACCTAATTTGCATAATTGGCCATCTGTATGTAACTGTAACTGAGGCTGTGGGAGAGAGGAATAACATCTCTGGAGAGACAAAAATCAAAGAAAAAGCACCCTAAATACATTTAGAACTACAAATGAACTTTATGAAATAACTTAATGACTTTGATGCTTTGCTTAGAGCCACATTACATTAATCAATTCTGTCCCATATTGTTTAATATTAGAATATCAGATTTAATAAAAACACTGTTATGTGGGGTGCAGTTACTAGATCTACATTCCAGCCTCCTACTTTATCTGGGCCACTGTTGTGTAAGAAAACTCGCTGAAGCAAGGCCCAGGGGAGGTGGGGGTCCCTCCTCTGTGCTGAAGTGAGGGACGCGGTACGAAGGCTGTATGTACACTGAACACGATGACAGCGGAGAATTTCAGGTTTCCGCTCTATCTCAAAAAGACTCCAAAAGTTGCTGACATCACTGGAAAAAGTCACTAAATTTGTCACTGGTCGCTTTTTGGGAAAAGAATCATATGGGAGCCAACTCATCAAGTTGGCAACACTGAACTAATGACAGAGGACAAAACAGGATGACAGATGTTGAAAAGAACATTTTTTAAGGCCAAGCTGTTTTGGCTATTAAATTACCTTTTTCAGTGTACAGGGGTCAAGATGGCACCTGTGTTTGGCGTTGACTCTGCCACTATCTGTTTACATGTTGTATTTGTTTTGTTGTTGGCTTTCCTGCTTGTGTGTGATGGTCTTTCTGCTCACTGGGTGTATGATCGTCAAGCTCCATTACACATCCGAGCTGCTATGGGAAATCACAGCATTGCTTTTCCATGCTTCGATGACTCGCACCCTCAGCGGCTGCAGTACTTCCCACTGGCTGATGCCAGTGGTGCTGCCTGGTGCTTTGGAGATAAGGAATTTTTGGGAGAGCTCCTCAAGTCATCAGGATGCATCGCACTTCCTCACTGGATGCTTTTGTCAGGTCTTACTGTCTCTGTCAAGTATTTCCTGACTTGCCGGTGGATTTGGTGCCCCCCCCCCCACCGGTGAGTAAAACTGATGTGTACTGTGGATATATTTTTCACGTTCTTCTACTAAGAACCCAGTCCTGGCCTCTCTTAGGATGGAGTTGATAAATGCGCACATCATCTCAAACAAAACTTTCATCCAGAATGATCTGATTTGGTCCAAAGACCTGGATTTCTTGCTGGTGACTCAAACCTGGCAGACTGAACTGGATCATGAGCCCACACTGAACTGTGTCCCAATGATTATTAATTTCTCAGTGCACCTCGTTCTTCAGGACGTGGTGGAGGCCTTGCCGCAGGTTTTTAATCTTTCTACAGATAAAGTTTTTGCTGTTTTTTTAACATTGATGATGCTTTTTTTTTTTTTTTTTGAACAAAGATGGCAATTTCATGGTGCCACCCACCTAGTGGGTGGGCCTAGTGGGCTGCCAACAGATTAAATTTTGGTCCTGAAAAAAAAAGCTCTGGAAAAAAAAGTAGGAAAATGACGAGATGGACAACAGCAGTGTTTCCCTCTCTATACAAATTCATAGCTCCAGATGCTTTACAAACAGATCTCTTTAGTGTGAACACTTTCATTCCTTCTTTGTTAATAAGATCCATCATATCAGAGCAAACACCCCCCCCCCCCCCCCCCCCCCCCTTCTCTCCATGTTTAAACCAGGCATCAGTCTCAGAGAGCTTTGATCTGACATCTCTTAATGCGTTCATCAGTTTGGTTGATAAAATTAAACTATCCTCTTGCCCAATTGACATGGGGGGTGGCTGTAGCTCAGTAGGTAGAGCAGGTTACCTATTGATCGGAAGGTCAGCGGTTCGATTCCTGGCTACTCCAGGTTACATGCCAATGTATCCTTGGGCAAGATACTTAACCCCAAGTTGCTCTCCGACCGTCCTGTCGGAGTATGAATGTGTGTGAATGTTAGCTAATTAAAAGCACTTAGCTTAGTAAACATGGAAGTGCTTGTATGAATGGGAGTGCATGGGTGAATGTAAAACATGTTGTATAAGCGCTTTGAGTGCTCTGACTGAGTAGAAAAGCGCTATATAAAAACTAGTCCATTTACCATTTGACCAGTCTTAATGTGCAAAGAGGTGTTTTGTACCACTGGACTCTGTAGGTAATAATTCTTTAAAGGGTGAAGAAGGGCAATTTGTGGCCCGAAACATCACTCGCTGTCAAGGTTTGTTTCACATTAAACATTATTCAGGAGCTTTGCCGGTGTGCGGACTTTTTTCTCTGTATCTCAGTGATTCACAACAGCTCTGGCAGGTGTCATAATGAAGGATCTTCTTTCTATTAAAACCTCTGCTTATCTACATCACAAAAACACTGGTAGATCTGCAGAAATCCATTTTTGGAGCCTACCTGTTATGGGAAATCAGGATTCCTCCGTCCCGTCCCCCCCGGGTCCGTTGATAAAGGAAGGTAAAGGTCAGACTTTCAGTTTCATTCTTAAAATTTATTAATCACCACACATAATACATGAAAGCCAAAAATAATGCAGAATTAAACAAGCATGCTTGGAGATTGCAGAACAATATTCCCTTACCGCGTTTACACTTTCTCCATCCCAGATGGACCCTGCAATCTGTCTGTCTGTTCGCGCGTCCCTTTTTTATGCTCCTGGGAACATGCCCTTATAAGGAATTGTTTTCCCTCGCGGCCAACTTCTTCTTTCTATCAGTTTCCGCCAGTTATACTACCCCCACTGCTCCCCTGTGTTGCACCTCTCAACTGTATGCAGGGGAGAAATGATCCCCCTCAGACTTCTTAACCTTTCATAAATCTGCAATAATCAATTCCCTCACTGTCATAAGACTTCCTAAAATACAACATGACGTTACAAAAGTCATGTGAACCAGAGATGTTTCTGCATCCCACTAAGGCTTTAAGCCAGTGGTTCTCAAATCCACGCCTCGAGGTCCAGTGTCCTGCAGGTTTTAGATGTCTCTGCTTCAACACACCTGAGTTAAATATAGAAGTCATTAGCAGAACTCTGGAGAACTTTACTGCACACTGAGAAGGTAATTCAGCCATTTGATTCAGGTGTGTTGGATCAGGGACACATCTAAAACCTGCAGGACACTGGGCCACGAGGCCTGGATTTGAGAACCACTGCTTTATATGTGATGTGACCATCACATATAATAGTATGCAGAACCTGAGGTCTCTTTCCCGGGCGGCTCGATCGGCTAATCCGCTGACCGCGGCCCCTGTTAGATTTGCCTTGGCGAATGTCAGATCGCTGGCAAACAAAACTTATATCCTAAGGGATTTTATTGCCTCTAGCAACTTGGATTTGTTCTGCCTAACGGAGACATGGACTGATGATGGAGACGCCAGCGTCTTTGTGGAACTTCTCCCACCTGGGTTTTCTTATTTTAATTACTCCCGGTCCTCCGGACGCGGTGGAGGTACGGCAATTATCCACAGAAATCACTTCAAGTGTAAACCATGTACCTTTTCAACGACGAGCTTTGAGGCCACTATATGTGTGGTAAATTGCCCTAATCCGGTTCTATGTGCCGTTATCTATCGCCCACCGAGATGCGATAAGGACTTTGTAAGTGACTTTTCTGACTTCTTAACAGGATTTATGACTGAGTTTGACCGTGTGCTTATACTTGGGGATTTTAACATCCATATTTGCTGTCCTACTAAGCCGTTGGTGAATGAATTTCTTAATCTCGCTGACTCTTTTAATTTGACACAATGGGTGTCTCATCCCACACATGTCCACCTTGTTTTTTCCTATGGTCTGCCTGTTTCTGATCTGTTGATTGGAGACAATTTCTTTTCTGACCACATGCCCGTTTTATTTAATGTTGTCTTGTGTGATGCTGCACTTAAACCACCTGCCCCTGCTCGCTATCGTCGGATTTTTAATTCTCTCTCTGTCAATCTGTTTTCTGCTGCCTTTGAGCAGCTTATCATTCCATGTGATATGGACACAGAGCAATTAAGTCTTTGGCTAGATGCCTCCTGCCTGGAAATCTTAAATACATTGGCTCCTATGAAACTTAGGCAGTCTAAGACCAAACCTGAACCTTGGTTCAATGATCAAGTTCGTGAGGTCAGACGTAAATGTTGTCGAGCCGAACATAAATGGAAAAAAGACAATTTGCAAGCCTCCTTCCTGCTTCTCAGGAAATATTGGCATCTTTATCAAAGTTCCATTAAGGAGGCCAAAAAGGATTATTTGTCCAAGATAATTCTCTCTCATCAACATAATCTGCGTGTCTTATTCAAAACTATTGACTCTGTTCTTAATGTTTCACCGTGCTTGCTTGGGGAGATGGGCAGTTTAACCTGCGATGATTTTATGAATTTCTTTACTGGTAAGGTGTCCAATTTAAGATCTCATATTGTGTTACCTGAAAATGACCCTGCCTGTTTAGCCCCATGTTCGGCCATTCTGGATAGGTTTCAGCCAGCAGACTTGACCTTTCTAAAAAACATAGTCGAACACATGAAACCATCGGGCTCTCCTCATGATATTATTCCCCCTTACTTTTATAAGGACGCCTTCCCTAGTATTGGGCACTCTATCCTTACCATTGTAAATAGTAGCCTGTTGTCAGGTGATGTCCCTGCGAGTTTTAAACACGCGGTGATACAGCCTCTTCTTAAGAAGCCTAGCCTTGACCAGACTGTTTTGACTAATTTCAGGCCTATCTCCAAACTGCTTTTTATATCCAAAATACTAGAAAAAGTTGTCCTTTCTCAAATCAAGCCTTTTTTAGACCAACACAACATTTTAGAGACATTTCAATCTGGTTTTAAAGCTCAGCATAGTACCGAATCGGCCTTGGTAAGGGTTCTAAACGATGTTCTTAGGGCTAATGACTCTGGGAACTACGTCGTCCTTGTGCTTTTAGACTTATCTGCCGCTTTTGACACAATAGACCACAGTATCTTATTGTCCCGTTTAAATAACCATGTTGGCTTTCATGGTACTGTTTTAAAATGGTTCCGTTCCTATTTGTCTGGCAGGTCTATATCGGTTAAACTAGCTGACGCAGAGTCCTTACCTGCCCCATTATCTTGTGGGGTTCCCCAGGGCTCAA
This sequence comes from Archocentrus centrarchus, assembly GCF_007364275.1. Taxonomy (NCBI): domain Eukaryota; kingdom Metazoa; phylum Chordata; class Actinopteri; order Cichliformes; family Cichlidae; genus Archocentrus; species Archocentrus centrarchus. The sequence continues at coordinate 15,320,459 of NC_044363.1, read as the reverse complement.
TTCTTGGCCCACTGCTTTTTTCTCTCTACTTGCTGCCTTTGGGCTCAATTCTGCGGAAGCATGGAATTTCCTTCCATTGCTATGCAGACGACATTCAAATGTATATGTCCTTAAAGAGAGGTGCCTCCTCGATCAAATCATTATTGCTATGTTTGGAGGACATTAAAGCATGGATGGCCCTTAATTTTTTAAGCTTTAATGAAAATAAAACAGAAGTGATAGTGTTCTGCCCGAGTAGCCTGCAGGATTCATCTAAAATTGACCTGGGACCCTTAGCCCCTTACTTAAAGCAGACTGTGTCTAACCTGGGCTTCAAACTTGACTGTGAACTGAAATTTGATCGCCAGGTTGGGGCAGTAGTCCGCTCTTGCTTTCATCATTTAAGACAATTAACTAAGGTTAAGCCCCTCCTTTCTAAGCAGCACTTGGAGTTGGTGATCCATGCTATGATCACTACTAGGCTTGACTACTGTAATGCCCTTTACTTTGGTATCAGTCAGTCCTCCCTCAGACGACTTCAGCTGATTCAAAATGCTGCTGCTCGGCTCCTGTCTGGTGTTGGAAGGAGGGAGCGTATTTCTCCTGTTTTGGCTTCTCTACACTGGCTACCAGTTCACTACAGAGTCTGTTTTAAAATTCTTTTATTTGTGTTCAAATGTCTTCATGGTCTAGCTCCATCGTACCTGTCTGAGCTAATAACTCCTTATCTCCCAACTCGCTGCCTCAGATCAGCTGATCAGCTGCTACTTGAGGTCCCAAGATCTAAGTTAAAGCTCAGAGGCGATAGAGCTTTTAGCATTTCTGCCCCTGTTTTATGGAACAATCTCCCTTTACACATCAGGAGTGCCCCGTCATTGTCAACTTTTAAAACTTTTTTAAAGACACATTTTTATTCACTGGCTTTTAGTATACATTGAGATCTTATTAATTTTGTATTTCCTGTTTTATTATTGTTGTTCTTGCTCTTTTTAGTGTACAGCACTTTGTTGCAGTTGCTGTTTTTAAAGTGCTTTAAAAATGAATAAAGTAAAGTAAAGTAAGTAAAGTAGGCCTTACCTTTACCCCAGTAACATTAAAACCTACAGTGTCATTATTTCAGTGTGCGTGTTTAACTAATATACTTTCATATATGATATAGAAATAGTGACAGTAAATATCAATATAAAAGTGATTTAAAAAAATCCCCAACAGACTTCTGGCTAACCAATCTCGTGAATCCGCCAATGACGCAGTGATTTTGTAGTCCAAGTTCATTTATGCCAAGTCTAAATGTTCAGTTGTTGGGTGTATTAACCCACACGATTCCTTTCATCGCTCCCTGGTATCAGAGCCTCTCTAAAGCGCCTGGTTAAATTTTATCTTCCTTGGAAATGTATCCACATTAGTGGGGAAAGTCCTCCTTGTTTCTCTGCCAGTAGCTAATCACATCGCTGCTCTAGATGTGCCTCAGAAAAGGGGTAAACGAGGGGTCTGTGGAGCTACACTAACGAGGAACTCAGACCAAACCACTGCAGTTCTACCACAAGTGAATCATTTACATATGAAAATGTCCCCTTTAACTTCTGGCTTCTGTCCCATTATATTTTAAACAGGCTGTTATTCACCCTATTTAAAAAAAAAAAAAAAAAAGCTCTTCACTGGTTTTCTTCCTGTCTCTATCACAGGAGCTTTTCAGTTGCTTCTGCTAATTTTGTGTTCTCTGCTGCCCTATCTTGTGGTGTGCCTCGGGGTTCAGTCCTGGGACCTGTTCTGTTTGATCTATATATGCCCCACTTGGAGACATCCTGAATAAATTTGAAGGCATCTTATATCATTGTTACACAGATGACATTCAGAGGTTTATGTCTTTCAAACCCCAGAATGAAGCCAAATTATCAGCTCTTCAAGGCTGCATGTGTAACTGTTGTGAATGCTTCTGAGATTCTATGGTGGAGGTTTCTCCTTGTGTCTATGGTGCAGAAGGATGGCACAGCAACACTGGACTTGCTCTTACTCAGCACCCCCTCTTTAATCTGGTACAAAAATCACAGCACAGAATCACAGACATCAGTGTGGTCATGCAACCGCAACATTCAGCTCTCCAGCTTGGGATCGTTTTCCTTTTTTCCAACAAAAGACAATACAACAGACGTGTGATCGTATAGTGGTATTAATTTTTCGTACAGTACTTGAGAATAAGAGCTATTATTTTCACTTCTTTGGGCTAACAATAACAAGTGAACATCTTACAATTTTGCTCACATAAAACAAACAAAGCCTACCTGGTACAAAAATCACAGCACAGAATCACAGACATCAGTGTGGTCATGCAACCGCAACATTCAGCTCTGTTAACAAAAATCAGAACAATCACAATCTCGTACTGCTATCCACAGTATTCCTGACTTCGTGCCACTACCCATAATTCATAGCAGAAACCGGTAGTTTACTTCCGTTTGCGCTGTTGTTCACAGTTGCGGGCTTACACACTTGCCGTTCAGTTTAACATTTTAACACTGCAGTTTCTTTTACCTGGCCTAAATGGTACAACACCGGAGGTGGAGACATTGCAAGGATGTTTTAAAAAGCAGCGAGGTAACGGTGCCTCACTCATCACTTGTGTAAATGACATGAAATTATGGCCCAAAGTCAGCTACATCGACATTATCAGTTACCTTGTTTTTTCCGAAGGTGTTGATGGCGAGGAAATCGCGTAATTATAAGAGCACCAGATTACCTTCAAAGCAATAAAATCAATAAAGTAATGCTTAACAAACAAGGCAACGTTGTTTTCCTTAAAGCAGCTGTAGAGCCGAGCCAGCGCATCGGCCAAGCTAAGCACTTAGCATGGATCATGCTAAGGGAAAGTGGAGCAGTGGAGACAGTCAGCTGTTCCTGTATCGCTGATTAGGGAAATCATGTAGTGTAGTGTGTCATGGCCCTGGGCCTTACGCCCAGGGCCATGACACAAACATGCCGGAACACAAACATGCCGTGCTACATGTTCCAATGGGATCCAAGGCAAGTGAAGCTTACAGTGACAATAACCAACTGTGGCCACAACATGGAAGTAATGTAAAGGATGGATGCAAACAGGCACGAACCTGTTTGAGATGAAAAGAGAGATTGCTTTACGTTTGCATGCTTATTAATAGCCATTTTCAGATTTGACTGTTTGCCTTGCTTGTCCTGGTGGAACACCTCTGGGTTGCACTATTGGACTGAGATCTGGTGACTGTGGAGGCCATTTGAATGCACTGAACTCATCAATACTCAGTAGTGGTGGGCAGAGCGATCCAAAATATCGATATTATCGATACAACGCTGGTATTCGTATCGAACAATATTAGCGTGATAGGATCGATACTTTAGTTTGTTTCTCTCCTGTAAGTTCAGTGTGTTGCTCCTGTTCATCAGAGAGCAAGATATGTCTGTGCAAACACAGCTCCTCTCATGCAGGGACTCTTTGCTCTGCCCCCTCCTCTCTGCACCGCTGTGATTAGTTGTCTGCGGTCACGTGACTCAGCGGCACTGAGCAGTTATGGGCTGCAGTGAGTGAGAAAGCCGAGCGTCTTGCAGCTGTACTTTACAGCTGGAAATGAAAACAGTGTTAACAGTGATGCGTTTTGGGAGGAAATTTTCTACTGTGGCAACACCATGGACTTATTTAAAGACATGAAAGTGCAGGAAAAAGAAAAGGCTTGGTTCCCGAGGAGCAGGAGGAAGGGTAACCCTCAGACAGACACAGACCCCGACCTGGAGACAGAGCCCACTGTCACAGTCCTTTCAGAGAGGCTAAGAATAACCAGGTAGCTCATATAGTGGTGAAAATGATGTTTCAGTCATCACTCATGTCGGTTCTTCAGCATTAGTTAATGTTAAAAAGTAACTTATCATCGGAGCGGTTACTTCAGCAGACTGATTTCCTATAGACAATATTCAGGCAGTCAAATATATATTCAGCCCATTAAACTATGTTAAATTACTTTATTGAAACTAATCCTTTGTGTGGACTCATCAACTCTGTAACAGACTAAGTCTATGATTTAATTGTTTTAATATTTTATCTTTACTCTCGATCGAGTCTGCATTAAGAGAATAAAAACTCAAACTGCTGGGAGCAGGTTATCTTCAGAGTTTCACTTTCTAATCAGCTGGAAGCACCATGATTTGCATAAAACGCCCTTTTAGATTGGTTAGATGCTGCCAACACCACCCTTTCATGTTAGCCTGTAGGACAACCCTGCTATTACCTAACTTAACCCAGCCAGTTAACTTAAGTTGATAGCCTAACACTGGGGATCAGGATAAACAATGGTTAAGTTAATCCTGATAACCGAAAGATACCCTGAGTATGCTGAACTCTCTTCATAGTGCAGGTCCCTGGTTTCCAAAGAAAATCCAGTTTCAGAATACATGAAAAGCTGAAAGGTGTGTTTTATTGTTTTAACTAATTATTGTGGAAAGTAAAAATCAGAGTGATTTAGTGGTCATTAAAATGTGTTCAGATCTGGCAAAGTGATGATGATTCATGACACACTGCTCTCCCCTACATAAGCAGCCTCTATAAGTCAAAAGTATTGGTATCGGTATCGTCAATACTGGCCCTGTATTTACTTGTATCGGATCGATACCAAAATTTGCAGTATCGCACACCACTAATACTCAGGTATGCTGTGGCACTGAAATGATGCCAGAAGTGAAAATATCCCCAACACAACTACACCACCAGCAGCCTGGGCTGTTGATAAAAGGCAGGATGGAGCCTTCTTTTCATGTTGTTTACCCTGGAGCATAGCAAGATGCAGCTGAAGACAACACCAATGGGACAGGAGGGAAAGTCAAATTAAATGCAAAGCACAAGAAGGAAATGACAATGAATGTAAGACACGAAATGAATAACAATAACCATACATAACCATAATGTCCGCCTGATGAAAGCCACCCTGGAAGATTCTGCCTCAGAAACATCATCTGTTATGGATTTGTGTTCAAATTCCTTTCATCTCAAAAACAATTTTTTAATGAATGCATTGTTTGTACAATGCAGCTTTTGCATGTACATACTGTCCTCAAACACAGGTGTTCTGGCTCCTTATGAGCCATTATTGTTTGTTCAATGTGACATTGTTTGCCATGTTGTATTTTACATTGTTTATTCAGTTTAATTCTGAAAATTGGAAAACCGGAAGTCACAGAGTCAGCACTTCCTGTTTAGCGATGCGCTACGTTAGCAGCTTCGTTTAGGCGGAGCACAGCCTGTAAGTTCATAAAGGTGTTTATTTCTCATGTAAAGCATGTCTACAAAGGGACAGCTAATTTTTTATTATTACACAAATTAGTTTGTGTAATTTTCGGTGCGATGGAAATGTTGTTTATTTGCGTCCAGTCTGTTAGCATATTTAGCATTTAAGCTAGCGGCATTAGCATCTGCATCATCTAGCATTATCTGTTGTTTCAACGTCATGATGTGCTGTATTTTTTCCTTTGCAGTTTTACTCTGACCAATGGAGTATTGAATAAACCTCAGTAATGACAACTATTCATGCTTAATCATTGGGAAGAGTTATCTATCTGTCTATCAACCAGAGTCAGGGCAGAATAACAGGTGTCATCGACTCCTTTGGTGTGGTACTTAGTTTTGCATCTATGTTAATTCAGTGGTCAGTGAGGTGAGGGGAAGGCCATTTAGGACACATCAACACTGTGGGTGGAGTTCAGCATAAGGTTGTTTGTATTTAACAAGTCATATTCAAAGAGGTCTGGTAAACAATGGCTCTCCAAAGGTTTGTGTGCTGCTTCTCTGTGATGATCATTTTCTTGTTCAAAGGTGAGAAAGAAAGTTTGATTTTCTTACATTTTATTACACATTTTATTTTCTTTAACTACATTATATGAAGAGTGGACAGAGTACAACATTAATTACACGTTCAGCGGTAGCTTTTTAAGGCCTATTCTGGATACTCAGCCTACTTGGTGCTTGTAGGCTGAAAGAGAATCAAAAGTCCACTTGACTGGGACAAAGGACCCTTGCAGCTGCCTCAGAAGGCAGGACTACATTGATTTTATAATGGATTCAGAGCAAATTAGTTAAAGTCACTGCCACTTAACTGGCGGCTAAAAAAAACAAAAAACGCCTGAAAAAGCATACCCAAATTAAATCAGCTGCTGTTCCTGAACTCTTTGGAGTACACACAAAAGTTTAGTGTCTTTGCGAAGCAGACAACCTATATTTTTCATTTATGTAGTCAAAAGCACTGTAACTGTAATGAGTTTGTAGCTATTAAGTTTGGAACACAGAAAAAGTAGACAATTTTTGCCTCGCCTAGATTTTTCCTGATTGTTATCATGTAACTACACACTGAATATAGAAGGTATCGACTGGAAAATACATTGGAGCTGTAGAATGAAGTCTTTTTGTCGTGCATTTCGAATTTCATCAAGATAGCACAAAAGCCTATTGTTTTGTAAAGGTTTTTGTGCATTGATGCCCTGGCGTGCTCTCTCACGTGCCATTTGGATAGTCCAAGTGCCGCATCTAAGCCCCCTTTGACATGCAAATTTTAAAGGGCTGTAACTCCTCAATGCTTCAACATACAGTCATCAATGAGGGCTCTAATCAAAGATACTATCCTGAGGAATCCTGTACTACACACAAAATTACTGAATAAATCATAAATAAAGCCATATTAATCCAATAAAATATGAATGACACTATTGTACATTGTAAAAAAAAAACTAGTCACAAAACAAATCACCATTTCTGTAAATGCTATTTTATTTTTCAGAGTAATGTAAAAAAAAAAACACAGCACAGCAAACTGCAACTATTTACAATTATTCTGCTCTACCCCCACCCCCCCTCACATGGAATTTTCAATGTGCCACCGGTTATAACAGTCTCTGTTTGGGACAAAGCACAATGGCTTGTCACATGTGGTGCACTGGCCCTTCTGGCCCGTGCTGTAACAGGCATTAGATCCTCTTCATCAGATGAAGAAGCCTCTTCCACCATCTTCTCTTTGGCTGGCTGCCACTCATGATCAGAGGTTCCCCTAATTTGTAAAAGAAGGAAAATGTCAGGCCTTCATGCACAAAAAACCCAGTCATTTTTCAGTGATTCCCTTACACACACAAATAAATACATTGTATATCAAAAAAAGTTACAGTAAATGCAGACAGTGCATACACACATAAAATAAAAACCACACAATCCTCCCAGTAGTCCTTGTCTGATACAAAATGTACAACCTCCTCCCATACAATAACCCCCACCCCCAACTTGTAAAACTTTAGACACTTACTGGTCATCTCCATCGGAAAACGAATCTTCTTCTGATGTTGGATCATCAGTTGAACCCGAAAAGTCTGATGCTGAAACATCACTCTCTCTCCGTGTGAGCAATTCCACAACCTCCTGAGCGCTGAACTTGGTCTTGCCGGCGGCCCGCTGTGCCATTTCGCAAAACTCCAAAACAACAATGCGATCACGACGAATCTCAAATGAAGCTCTGAGACGTTGTTCACCTCACCTTGCCCTTTTATCGGGTGATGCTGACGTAATAGAGAAGCCCGCGAAACCCCCAATCGATACTTACAGTACACCTTTCCCTACCCCCAAACACCTGGCACATTTCAATACGTAAATCACACCACTATACAGCGCCCACGCAAACACACAATATAAGTGGCGCCACAGCGGCGCACGGTTATATTTTCTGTGTAATGGTGCATGCCTAGCTCAGCATTACATACATATTTACATCAGAACGGCATATAATACGAGGACGAGCTGAGAATAAAAACTTACCTTCTGCCTTCTGAGTAACAGGTGCTCATTTGCAGCGATAAAACTGGTCAAATCAGCGACGACATTCTCTAATACAAAATAATCCACTCTCGTGAGTCATTTAGTCACTTCGTTGAATAAATGTAGTCTGTTTTTGATGCATTCTGACAATCCGTTGCCGAGAGAAAACATTATAAATACTGTTTATGCACGTCAGCGCATAGACTCCTACTTCCTGTTTGGTTTACGCATGGAGGACGCACCGACTACGCACTGAATACGCAGGGAGTTTATGCCTTCATGTGAAAACACACCCCATAGTGCCATATACCCACGTGTCGGGAATTTTATTGGCTATCCATCTGTGGTTTTAGATTTCGGGTTAGAGTAGACCAATAAGAACGATTGGAGAACATTTGGGGGCATGTCCATAAATGTCACATGACGCTCTCTGGATATTATTGGCTCTGGAAAATCCATTTCATAACATGATTGGCTAAATGAGGTGTCAATCGAATTCTGAGGGTCTAGTCTGTCATATAAAAGCATCGTGAGGGCGAACGGCAGCGTTACTGTGACGCTATGAGGCTTCAAAGTCGGAAATCGCTACAGAGGGCCCGTGGGCGGGCCCTTGCCAGTTAACAGGTTAAAGTCACTGTCAAGACTGTAATTTGAAGTGATCCACTTCACTTCATTTATACACATTTTCTACTCTGTTCTGCCAGCAGTTGGCTTCCCTGTTTCTGTCTGTATTATTTATTTGTTGCATTTTTTTTCATACCAACAGTAACTGCAAGCTTACTGACAGTGCTTAAATAAGTGACACAATATGAATTAGTCTAAATTAAGAGTAACTTGATAATTAAACTTCTGGTTATTAATAGGTTTGCTGATCATTGAATTAATCTGGGTGAATATTGTAAAGTCGGCCCTGGTGTTTATAAAACTTTCTAAATAGTTAATAATGTGCAGTGCATCTATAACATAAAGATAAACTGGTCGTTATAATACCACATGTTTAAACAGAGTATACAATTTAAAATTACTGTTCAGTTTTGTTTTTTTCTGTTTGGTTGGCAAACATGCAATGATTACATGTACAGCACCTTTGACATTTGCAATTTCATAAATTCAACATCACTACAGTCTGGATCTGACCTTTCCCAAAATTCTGAAAGCTGGAAAAAAATAATAAATGAGAGATTTGATCTACAGTAAGTGGACCTTTCACATATTTACTTTCTCTCTGACACATGCTTCCAAACACAAATGATGGTGTGCAAGGCACTGGGTTAATATTTTTATCTTTGTGTTCCACTTTTCAGATAGCTGTTCACAGCTGTCTGGTAAGCATCCAAGACTAATTTAACAAAGTTTTTTTTTGCTTTTTACTTCACTGAGCAGTAAATAGAGGCAATAGATAATACTATCTTCATTTGTTTCAGCAATAAACTTCATTGGCTTTGTGTGACTAGTACACAGTTGTAATAAACACTTAAGCATTTTCTTGCTGAAATAAGACAATGCTGAATAGGAGCATTTTTTGCTCTAAAACCTGTTTAGACCTTACAGCACAGACGCACCCTCATACCATCAGGACCTTTCAAACTGAACACTGATAGCAAGCCAGATGGTTTCTCTCCTGTTTTGTCCATAGGATGCAGCATCTGGTTCCACAAGGAATTTCAAATTTCAAATAAATTTTCATCTGACCACAGAGCAGTTTTCCGCTTTGCTGGATCACTGTTTCTGGATCATGTTCACATATGACTTGTTTACTGGTACAGTGAACTGTGCTCACAGACAGTGATATCTGGAGGGTTTCCTGAGCCCCTTATTTTTTCAATAAAGTAAATTAAATTAGCAAGCATAACTAACTTGGTTTTATAATGTAGATCAAAATTAAAGTTTGTATAAATTACTTAATTTTGTTAAATGCATTTATTGATTTTTTTTTAAGTAGAATTAACTTTTTTCCATGTACACGTAAAAAGCAAAACTATTTGTATTCATATTTTTTTTTTAGATATTTACAATTATTTCTGAAAGTGAGATTTATTGAATTTTTAACAGCACAAATACCGATTCTATTCACTATTTTACTATTCCTAACATAAAATGAGAGTTGTTATTTTAAAGTAGCATTTCAGATTGAAAATGTATTCAATCTTATCTGAATTGCATGCCTGATAATGACAAAAACTTCATAAGCAAAGGCGTGATTTTGGAGGGAAAAAAAAGCATTTCTCATGTGAGAAATTATCACTTTTTTGTGCCACTTGTTTTATTTTGAATATGCAAATATCATGTAAACAACATACCAAAAAAACAGTAATTTTGTCTCCCCTAGCAGTGCCAGACCAATTGACAAAGATGATTTAGTATAAAAGCAAAAAGTTTTTTTTTTCCTATATTAGATAAGAAACACAAACTACAGCAAAACAAAACAGCACATATAAAAAAAAAGCTTTTTCCCAAACTTTCTCCTATCAAAGGAGAATGAATCATTTGAATCTTCTAGAAACATCTGACAAGTAAAACATTCAACAGCATAAAGAACTGTTGACTGATGTGTTCAGTTCTGCTCCCTGGCTTCAACATGAGCTCCATGAATCAAGTAGCTAGCTCAAGCTATTATAAAAATTACAAGCTAAATAAAAGCACTGAGATTAAAGTGGTTTCAATGGGTAGAACAGAGGAAACATAAAATACAACCAATCAGGCTCAAAAATAACTGTGAGCAGAAACAAGCTTTGTGGTAGTTTTTTGCAAACACTATATATATATATATATATATATATATATATATATATATATATATATATATATATATATATATATATATATTTCTTGATGAAAACGCATGTGTAAGGAAACGAAAAAGAAAATATATACATTTCCTGATGAAAACGCATGTATAAGGAAAAGGAAAAACTGTATATATATATATTTCTGCTTTTACTTCTAATTATGTCAGTTTTGGTCCTCCATACACCAGCACCATTACAGATCTCCATAGTTGTTGTCTTTTTCTTCTTGTGGGTTTAAACCAGATTAGAGCTCCATTACCGCCACCTACTGATGTGGAGTGTGTATCAGGCGTTTTTTTTTTTTTTTTAAACAAAAAAACCTTAGGTTCTAAAACAAACTCTCAGTCGGATTTCCTTTGACACTTAAAGTGGATCATCACTGACATGTTTTTCCACGTCTCCACTGCTCTCTATAGCAGTGTTTTTCAACCAGTGTGCCGTGGGGGATCGTCAGGTGTGCCGTGGGAAATTATCCAATTTCACCTAATATGCCTAATAAGTCTAATAAATAAATAAGAACGGCGGCACTTTTGAAGTACACTGAGCTGATTATGACATGTTTGTGGTATAGGGTTATAGTTAACAATGATAACCTTCATCTATTAAAACATGGGAAGGGGGTCTTATGCATGATGATGATATTAAACTGGCATTAGCTGTGAGCTTGCCTCTTTCTCATGTATTGTTGTGTTGTGTTATTCCTGGTAATAGAATGCTTTTGGACAGAATTAGAGTTTGCAAAACACTTTGAAGTTTTCTACTATAAGACCACATTGTTGTGGCATTTGTTATGTTCAAGCTGTGTTTTTGATTTGGACAAGTGCACGTTTTATTTGAAAGAAGATATATATATGATAAAGTTCTTCTTTGTGTTTGATTCCTATTCAAGACACTTTGATAAGAATAACTATATTGTTAATTAAATTGCACTTTTTATTTGAAAGAAGAAATACAAAAGATGGTAAAGTACTTTTTTCTTTGTGTTTATTTGATTCCTATTCAAGACACTTTAATAAGAATGACTTTATTGTTAATATACAGAGTATCATTTTAAAACATTTTTGGCTGGTGGTGTGCCTCGTGATTTTTTTCAATGAAAAAAAAGGTTGAAAAACACTGCTCTATAGTGTGTGTGTTGTGCTCGCTGTGCTGAGAATTTCACCTGTTATTTTTTTCTCTACCTAAGCTTCCAGTTTAACCGCAGTTTACTAGCGAGTGCCGCCATTAGCACTAGCGATCGCACTTCGCACTCACGGTTGCTAGGCAACATGAGCTACGCAGAGGTGAGGGCAGGTGACGCTGAAGGATAGCCGCTCACTTCTGGCCTTTGTCGGCTGCGAAAGACGTGGGCCGGGTCCTTTGCAGGATGCGGCCCCTAATTTGGACATTGTGCGTCGATATAATCTGTATGCCTGGAACTCGTGCACTGAGAAACGTTCCACGGTGCAAAGTGCGATTAAAATGCGTTTAAAATTTTAACGCGTTAATTTCCCTGTAATTAATTAATCGAAATTAACGCGTTAAAGTCCCACCCCTAATATATACATATATATATATATATATATATATATATATATATATATATATATATATATATATATATATATATATATATATATATATAACATTAATACCCTCCACAAAAAAATCATTAACTCAATAAAAATCATATATCTCTCAAAAAGCCTTCTTCTGATATTCAGTACACAGTTGTGGAGGACCAAGAATTAAAGTCAAACTGAACACCATCTGGATCTGATACATATTCTGGCTACTTGAAATTAACATGGGAATCTCCATTTAATGCAGATTTTTGTCCATTTCTCAGCTAAAAATAAAAGACACATCATCCTCATTTATTGCAGTAAGAACCATCTCACTATTGTCCACGGACATGCAACATTTGATTGGGATATATGACACAACTTTTGACTGTCTATATATCTGATTAATCAATTCACAAAACATGAAATTTATTTTAGGTCAGTTTTTTAAACCTTGGAAAATTATGAGCATGGACCTATGTGCTATATTCAGTGTCTGCAGAGTGACGTGTTTCTGCAGGGGTCGGGTTTTATTGCTGCACCGGCTATTCTGTTTTGTTTCTGTGATTCCTTAAAAAGCATTTGGCACAGATGCCAAAAGAGGTTGTCTGTTGTGGTCTTGTTAACAGAATTAAATGTTGAGAAGAGGAAGTAAGTGTGTCCTAATTTTTTAAGAGTTGTCATTGTAAAACTCATCATTATATAATTTGTAGCATTCAATCACAGTTTAGAGAGGACATACCTCCTTGTAGTTTTTTATTTTTAAAAAAGCCACAATTTAAGTGATGTGATGAAGTGGTCTTATAGTAGCAGCATGTTTTTATTTTATTGTAAATTGCTGTGTAGTAATTCTATATTACAGCAGTATTGTGACATTTTAAAACAAAGCTAATATCTAATCAATTGTTCCTTTTTCAAGTTTTATATCTATTAAAAACACGATTTAATGTGAAATCACATGTGAATTTTCTGTTTGTATTTGATACAACTCATCAAAGTATATGGTTAATGCAGTAAGGGTTTTTGGGACATATTAAAAAAGGTAAAACCATTAAATTTTTAAGTAAACATTTTTAATACCAAAGCTGTATTAATTACAAAATATTTTTATGTAAATGTAAAAGTCATTAGAAGTCTTGTTCTATCCACAATGTATGTTCTCTGTGTTTTGTTTTCAGGAGAGCCCATCAGATTAGCTGGGTTTGGATCGACTCAGTGCTCTGGAAGAGTTGAAATTTATTACAACAACATCTGGGGAACAGTCTGTGATGATGGCTGGGATTTGAAGGATGCTGAGGTGGTTTGCAGAGAGTTAAACTGTGGGACGGCACTAGAGGCTCCTCGATCAGCTCGCTTTGGTGCAGGAACTGGACAGATTTGGCTTGATGATGTGACCTGTTCAGGAAATGAAAATTTTCTAACTCAGTGTCAGCACAGAGGATTTGGAGTGCATGACTGTGTACATGGTGAGGATGCTGGTGTCATCTGTTCAGGTGAGAAAACCTTTAAATCCTGAAAACACTGCAGGTCCTTCTGTTCTTCTGTGTGATCCATGAATGTTATTTAATATAAGGAACATATTGAAATTTTATTTATATCTTTTGCATGAATACGTCCAGTCAGATTAGTTAGTTCTGGATGGTCTCGGTGCTCTGGCAGAATTGAAGTTTATCACAATAACATCTGGGGAACCATCTGTGATGATGGCTGGGACTTGAAGGATGCTGAGGTGGTTTGCAGAGAGTTAAACTGTGGGACGGCACTAGAGGCTCCTCGATCAGCTCGCTTTGGTGCAGGAAGTGGACTGATATGGTTTAATAATGTGACCTGTTCAGGAAATGAAATTTCTCTGACTCAGTGTCAGCACAGTGGATTTGGAAACCACAGCTGTGGACATGGTCAGGATGCTGGTGTCATCTGTTCAGGTGAGAAAACCTTTAGAACTAAACACTTTACAGGTCAGTCTGTTCTTGTGCATCATCCAAGAAATCTTATTTTAATGTAAGAAATATATTAAACTTTTGTTCATGTCTTTTACCTCATAGGCCTGATCAGACTAGCTGGGTCTGGATCAACTCGATGCTCTGGAAGAGCTGAAATTTATCACAATAACATCTGGGGAACAATCTGTGATAATGGCTGGGACTTAAATGATGCTCAGGTGGTTTGCAGAGAGTTGAACTGTGGCATTGCACAACAGGCTACTCAATCAGCTCGCTTTGGTGCAGGAACTGGACAGATTTGGCTTGATAATGTGGCATGTTTGGGCACTGAAAGTTCTCTAACAGAGTGCCAACACAGAGGATTTGGAACAAACACCTGTGGACATGTTCAGGATGCTGGTGTCATCTGTTCAGGTGAGAAAACCTCTGAATACTGAAAGCCCTTCTGTTCTTGTGTGTGATCCATAAACTTCCGTCCATCTATCCATCCATTCACTTCCGTTCATCCTGTTCAGGGTCGTGGGGGGGCGCGAGCCTATCCCAGCTGTCATAGGGCGAGAGGCAGGGTACACCCTGAACAGGTCGCCAGCCTGTCACAGGGCCAACACAGAGAGATGAACAACCACTCACACTCTAATTCATACCTATGGGCAATTTAGTGTAGCCAATTAACCTAACCCCAGTAAGTGCATGTCTTTGGAATGTGGAAGGAAACCCACACAAGCACGGGGAGAACATGCAAACTCCACACAGAGAGAGGGAGAGGCCTGGGCCAAGGTGGAATCGAACCGAGGCCTTCCAGATGGTATTCTAACTGTGAGGCAGCAGTGCTAACCACTGCGCAACCATGCTGCCCTCCATAAACTTTATTTTTTTAATATAAGGAACATATTGAAATTTTGTTTATGCCTTTTACATGAATAGGTCCAGTCAGATTAATTGGTTCTGGATCGACTCGGTGCTCTGGCAGAATTGAAGTTTATCACAATAACATCTGGGGAACCATCTGTGATGATGGCTGGGACTTGAAGGATGCTCAGGTGGTTTGCAGAGAGTTAAACTGTGGGACGGAACTAAAGGCTCCTCGATCAGCTCGCTTTGGTGCAGGAACTGGACTGATATGGTTTAATAATGTGACCTGTTCAGGAAATGAAAGTTCTCTGACTCAGTGTCAGCACAGTGGATTTGGAAACCACAGCTGTGGACATGTTCAGGATGCTGTTGTCATCTGTTCAGGTGAGAAAACTTGTTAATCATTCACAGAAAAAAAAAGCTTAAAAAAGTATAACTTGTTGTTTTCCCCATTTTACCACACATTCATTGACAGTATTCAGTCATGAAATCTTTACATTTAAATGCAGGCCTAATCCACAGAGAAAAGACTGTAATGTTGTAGGTCAGGCAAATGTATAGAATAGGAAAATGCAAGCAGTGTGAGTTAAAAATGGGTGGATGCCAGTTTTGAATGTGAACCACATGTATATTCACCACTGTTAGAACTTGAAATGATGATGGTGGTGGTGGTGGAAACTTTATTAAAATAAATAAATATAATCTCACCAGGTCCTCGGAGGAAGTTCTTGATGAAAGTGGATCTGGCTGCTTTCAACTCGTCTGTGAACATGACAGATCCGGCTGTGAGGGAGTCCATCTTGAAATGGGTAACTTGTGTAGAGTCATAAAATGCAGAGTCAAGTTTATTTAATGGGAATACCTTCCAGATTTTTAAAAAATGATCTTTAATTATGAACATGTCATCTGCACCAGAAACACATGTTGACTGTCTCATTTCATAAGAAAACAGCTTTATTCACACTGCCCTGAGACTCTTTCATGTAAAATTTTAAAATAGAAGTCTGTAATTTGCAGTCTAAGCATTAAATTCTCTTTTCTGTTGCACAGGTTAAAAAGAGGGTGGGAGGCACATCTGATGACCTAAAAGTGAGCTGGCAGAAACCTCCAGAGAAGAAAAAAAGCAAAAAGCAAAATACTGCATTATGTACTCCTTAGTTCAGTCTGTTTGCTTCGCTATCTACAGCAAAGAGGCTTAATGTTATATGACGCTTATAAAAATGATGCAATTGATTTATTATTTGTCAGAGTATATCTGCATGTTTTTTGTTTTCTGTTGTGCTGCATTTAACTGTCAAACAACTATAATCTCAAAAAAAAAAAAAGTGTAGATTTAATAGTTTTAATGACTATTTCTGTCATGGTCCTGGGCCTTACGCCCAGTATTTTGAGTTTATTGTAGACTTTGCAGTTTTGTATTTGTGTGTGTGTGTTTCAGTTTAGTTTCTGTTCCTGTTTTGTGGGTTTTCTTCGGTGTGCTTGTGCGCCCTCTGTATGATGTTTTCTCGGGCTCTTTAAATAATGATCTGGAGCAGGTCAGCTTTGGAAGTGACAGCCTCTTAATTTGGCATCTGCATTTATGACAAAGGATAACAAAGGAGCGTGGGTATCTCTTGTGGACAAACAGTGAGAGCTCTCTACGTGAATCCTCCGTCACGCTGAGGATCACCCATAATCCTTTTTCATTACAGTGTGTAAAACAGTGTTGCTTACTGAGCTGTTGCTTTTTTGCTATTTCAAGAAACTGAACACAGAGTTTAACATATTGTTACAATATGCAGAGAACTTATTGAAACATTCCGTGTACTCACAATGCTCTGAACAGTGGTGCACAGCTACATACCTGCATTTATGACAAAGGATAACAAGGTAGAGTGGTTATCTCTTGTGGACAAACAGCGAGAGCTCTGTGTGAAAAAAGACTGCAGCTGTGTCCAAATTCAGGGGCTGCATCCTTCAAAGGACCCGTCCTACGTAGACCATACCTGACAAGTTTTGTATTTAAAAATACGGGAAATTTTCTGCTGCTGAAAATAGACGTCACTATATGACGTCATCGCCTAATTTGCATAATTGCTCATTTGGATGTACTGTATTTGCAAGTCAGGCTGCAGGAGAGAGGAAAAAACATCTTTGGACAGACAAAAAGTGAAGAAAAAAAACCACCATAAATATGTTTAGAACTACAAATAAACTTTATGAAATAACTTAATAACTTTAATGCTTTGCCTAGACCCACATTACACAGATCAATTTTGTCCCGTATTGTTTAATGTAAAATATCAAATTTAATGAAAACACTGTGAGGTGAGACTGCTAGCTAAGTTCAACCCACCTCCTTTATCTGGGCCGCTGTTGCCAACTTGTGTAATAAAACTCGCTGTCACCTGTCTCAAAGGTTGATAAAGGCCGAAGCGAGGATCGGGGATGGGAGCGGGTGAGCAGGCTCAGTGAGGTTCTGGGGTTTGAGGGTGGAGACAAAGTGAGGTCTGGGTGATGCCAAAGCATACCAAAGGACACAGTAAAAAGGCTTCATGTACACAAAACATGGCAACAGCGGAGGAGTTCGCTGTCGCTAGAGTCACTTTATGGGGGAAAAAAAAAGTTGGCAAGACTGAGCCCAACTGAGGTCCAATTGTTTTGTCCGGGTGTCAGGACGAACCTAGTGATAACCTGGTGACAATTCAGTTTGGAGCGGCACAGGAATGCTTTAAGAAAATTGAAAACTGAAAATACAGGAAATAAAAATACGAGGGTTAAAATACGGGAATTTCCCGGCCAAAACGAGAGACTTGACTGGTATGACGTAGACCGGGTCCTTGTGGTTTAATTTTAAGTCTTTAATTCAAAATAAGCTGTTAAAACATGCATAAGACATTTCAGCATAGATATAGACATAGTCAAACATTATTGTCATTCAAAATTGCACCATACAGTGCGCATTAGAATGAGATTTCATTGCTATAGGCTTGGATTAAATTTGGAGGAACTGCATGCTGTACTGTGGTGTATTTTTATCACTTTGACATCAGTATTTACTATTAATATTTTTATATCATATATTGTTACATATATTAATCACACACACTGGATTAATGGTCACATTATATATTATTTGTTACCTATATTGACACACACACACTGGAACACTGCATGCTTTAGGTGAGTGGAAAGGACTGAGGCCTGCTCTGCCCAGGGCCTTGGTTTTTTTCCACTAGTAGTACTGTACTCATTCATATTTAGAGGCTCACCTTTGTACACAGTGCACTTTTGACACAGCATTGCCAGAGTGAAGGTCAAGTAGCAGGGAGTGTGTGTCCCGAAAGGGGGGGGTTGAAGTCCCACCTGAGCTACTGTAATAATGTAAGGGAGTATTGAGATAAGACCGCCCTAAAAGTGTTTCTAGTAATGTGAAAATATTGATAGAGGTAGTGCTAGGGTAGTAGTAGGGTAGTGCTCCGGTGGGAGGTGTTTTCACGTGGGAAAGTTGGTTGTTTTGGCAGCCCCCAGAGAACAAGTCATGGAGCCATTGCATGAGGATCGAACTAGTAGGGTACATAGTGGATTGGGAGCATCCTTCTATGCCCACTGGTCCTGATAAGAGCAGGGGGAGGTGTGAGTTTGGGCAATAAAAGGCAGTGGTAAAGTTGGGAGGGAGCTCACTTTTCTGCTCTTCCTCTACCACCTTTGCAGTGGCTCCAAGGCACTCACTCCCAGGAGGGCTTTTTGCTTTCTTGTACTTTGATGATGATGATGATACTTTATTGATCCCACAATGGGGAAATTACAGTTAACAGAACACCCATCCAAGAAGACAAACAGAACAAACATGGGGAGATAGGTGAACTGTGGCCATGCTGCCCCCCTTCTGGAGGCGCTGCCATTAAAAAGACAGAAACAATAGTGAAAACATATAGGGATGAGTGAGGAAAAAATCATCTCATACTTTGTATACATTCACACATACACAGTATAAGGTTACAAAAACCTCTGTGACAGGGCAGAAACATATAGCATGGGAGCACTAGGGTGGGGAGGGATGGACAGGGGAGCCAGCGGAGGCGAGTGGGGGGGGGGTCGGGCTACTGTGGGGCTGACTCAAACTCCCTCCTCAGCTAACAGTTCTGATAAGATGTAGAGTTCATCAGCAGCTAGGTCAGGGAGATCAGTCCAACACAGGTCAGAAGAAGACAGGACGGCGGGGGCGTAGAACATCTGTTTACAAAACATCCCGGAGACAATTTGATAAGCGGCAGTCCAAGGCCGCCAGGGAGCCAAATTCCTGATTCTATGACTTGTTTTGGTACAGAATGTACTGATTAAATTGTTGACAGCCTTCAGTCTTACTGGCACCTCTCTGTGGCGAAAAATCCAATTCATCCGAATCTTCTTGGTTCGTTCCTTCGCCGTGCAGAAACAGATACATACATCTCCAAGATCTTACCCCTCAGAATCAGCTCCAGATATACAGAGTCTGAGTTTGAGTCTGTACCCTTCCCACGTTCCCATCATAAGCAGCCTTACCAAGGCCAGACAGCTGCCTAGACTTCCTGAATTGCAACGACAAACCAGGTATCTCCCGGTCCAATTCGGAGAAACCCCAGTGTCAATAAGCCAAATGTGTGTGTATTCCATTGACAATACGGCCAGGCACGTCATCTTCCACACCACACAGGAATCCATAACGTAGCCAGCTGGAATGTCAATTGATAAGAGGGAATAGGGTTCTCCTTCCCCCAATCTCCTCATGGTGAAAAATTGATCAAAAACAATGGCATTGAGAGACCAGCTGACCAGATCCATAATTATAAATTCCAGTTCGGAAGTTGTGTGAAGAGAGGCTCTAAAGCAGCAAAGCAGGGGAAAAAGGAAGGGCTGGGGAGAGAAGAAAAGTGCGACCGTCTCCGCTGAGAGCTGAGAAAAGAAAAAAAAAAAAAAAACTTTGTGCTTCAATAAATCCTGGAAACGAAACCTGCTCATCTCCAGTGAGTTTTTGTAAAGTGTGAAGTTACTATCAAGGTGCACTTGCTTCCATTGGTCTCACCTCCGCCTAGTAAGAGGGGCAGCGAGAGAGAGCCGCACCACGACCCGACAGTACAAGCATCAAGGAATGCAGCTGAGCAAATGATTAATATCCAACTATATTAAGTGAGATGTTAATGTAGAATAAAACTATCCAGTTATGATGCTTAACTTTAATTTCAGGCAAACCGATTTGCTGAGGAACAAATGAAACACTGAAATAAACCAAACATCAGCCGTTAGAGATCATCAGATTGAATTATAACTGTGCTTCCACTCAGCGGCGAAAGCCAGCAGGGGTTTGAAAAGGATGTGCCGGTAGTTGGGCGTTCTCTCCGGCTAAAGTGGGCCTCGATAGCCCTGTCAGCTGACAGCTAGCGAGGCGAGCTGCTGGTAGAGCAGCGGCAACGCACAGCTCAGAAAACAGCAGAGCACTTTTTGCAATTAAGCGATATCTTGATAAAACGAGCAGATATTTGAGGTTTACACATTTATATTCTCAGCTGAAAACATCTTAAAAGTTTATTTTGTGTCACAGAAACAGTCATTTTTCAAACTTTTTGGCTGCTCTCCCCCGCCGTTTTTGTGTTTGAGTTTTGATGCGCTATGAATCATGGGATATGGTAGGCCACAAAGGATATACAGGACCCATCCTTCAAATTCGAGGAAAAAAAGGACGCATTCGTCGACCGCATTTGGAGGAGTCTTTGAATTTGGACAGCCTTCGTCGTCTCGCTGTGACGTAATCGGCCTACAAATGCGGCCTTCGAAGGAAGTGGCCCCTGAATTTGGACACAGCTTGTATCCAAATTAGCTAGCTACACCCCAGAGGCTCATCACTGGTAGAAAACAAATTTTCAACTCAACAAAAACATAACAGAAATAATCAACAACAGATAATATTTAACAAATAGCCAGATCAACTTCAATTTGTGTTACAGTTTAGTAATATAGGTTTTGTCCATGACATTCACAGATGTGTTACCTCTGCGTGAAACCTCTTACTCTGAGGATTACCCAGAATGCTTTACATTACTTGTCAGTGCAGTGATATTTGAGACAGTAGGTGGTGTTATTGTCCCATTTAGCTTTAACTGTCACACTTGCCTGCATTTCTGTCATGTTTAGTCTTTTCCTGTCTTATTCTGATAGTGTCTTGTGTCATGAGCATTGTGTTCATGCTGGCTTCCCCTTAGTGTGATTCTCTCCACCTGTTTCCCCAGAGCTGTTTCCGCTCTCCTCTTGTTACCCCTGTGTTATCATGCATATGAATGAGTGAGTGTGTCCAAACTTTTGACTGGTAGTGTATATTGAATCCAAGTCCCTTTCCAGTAAATCATTTTTTAATCCATCTGTGTCTGTTCAGTTCTACCCATTTATAAATTTGGTTTTCATCCAGAGAATTTTAAATTTTTTGGTACTTTAGCATAGTAATAAACTATTAACACTGGCTGGTGGGCTTTTTCAGAATTGTTAACTGAACAAAAGTATCAGTGAAACACACACAATATACAAACTGTATATTGCTGGGAAATTGTACATAAAGTATCAAAAGTAAAAATTAGGGGTGGGACTTTAACGCGTTAATTTCGATTAATTAATTACGGGGAAATTAATCGCACTTTGCATCGTGGAACGTTTCTCAGTGCACGAGTTCCAGGCATACAGATTATATCGACGCACAATGTCAAAAATTCCGCATCCTTGGAAGGACCCGCCCACGTAGACCGCAAAAGCCGGAAGTGAGCGGCTAGCCTTCATATCAGCGTCACCTGCCCTCACCTCTGCGTAGCTCATGACGCCTAGCAACCGTGAGTGCGAAGCACAGCTGTGTAAAAGCAGCTGATTTTTGTGGTTTAATTTTAAGTCTTCAATTCAAAATAAGCTGTTAAAACAAGCGTAACAACATCAAGGAATACAGCTGAGCGAATTATTAATTTCCAACTATATTAAGTGAGACTTTAATGTTGAATAAAACTATCCAGTTATGATGCTTAACTTTAATTTCAGGTGTTTGCTTATCACAGGAGCACTTCTGCCCTTCGTTTGTCTGTGTAGTAGACTGGTGGGAAAATAAACAAAATTTTGAAGTTTAAGCTTATGTATATTGATTCATTCATCAACCAAACTTAAATTAATATTTATCATGTTAAATATTTAAATTTGATTAAAATGCAATTAATTTCGATTAATTAATTACAAAGCTCCCAATTAATTAGATTAATTTTTTTAATCGAGTCCCACCCCTAGTAAAAATACTTATTCTACATGCAAATGTTCCTTCTTGTATTTTTCATTTCATGCTCCAAATGTTTTCAGTTGGTGAAAGGTCTGGACTGCAGGCAGGCCATTTCAGCACCTTGTCTCTTCTACCATGAAGCCATGCTGTTGGACTAGCTGCAGTATGTAGTTTAGCATTGTCCTACAAAAATCTGCAAGGCGTTCCCTGAAAAAGGCATCATCTGGATGTGAGCATATTTTGCTCCAAAACCTGCACACATCTTTTAGCATTGATGATGCCTTGCAAAACTATAGCTTCCAAGTCTATAGGCACTACCCCCATACCATCAGAGCTGCAGGCCTTTGAACTGAGTGGTGATAACAATCCAGATAGTCTCTCTCCTCTTTACTCTGTAGAACACGGCATCCATGTTTGTCAACACATGCTGTGATTTCTGAGAGAATTGTGCCTTTTTTAAATGCAGCGCTGCCAGAGGGCCCGAAGATCAAGAGCATCCAACAGCGATTTTCAGCCTTGTGCCTCACTGAAATAGTTTTCTCCCAATCTTCAGAATCTTTTGATCATACTGTAGATGATGACATGTTGCTGTCATCAAATTCAAATTTCCTCAGTTTAAACATTTGATACATTGTTCTATTGTGAATAAAATATGGATTCATGAGATTTGCAAATCAATGGTATCTGTTTTTAATGTACCCAGCATCCCAGCTTTTTGGAACTGGAGTTGTAAGAGATGCAGTGAGTGACTGAGGAGGACCAAGTTTGTTTTTAATGCAAAGATTTGAGCATTCGCAGGAATGTCACACAACACATGTGAAAGCGTGCTTTAGGAATGCCAAAATTCGTGCGCCAGGGTGGCTCAGGGTGTGAGCAGGTGACCACAAATGCCGCTCGGCAATGCAGCCGGTGCTAGTTCGAGTCCTGACCATGCTTCTATTTGCCATGTGTCCTCCCTGATTCTTCTCCCCTGTTCAGGATATGTGGTTGTTAGAAATGTTTACCTTGTCTACCAGGAGCACTCAATGAACAACCCTGACAAAAAGGGAAAAATAGAAATCAGTGTCACAACAACGTGTTAAAGGAACTTAAAATATGCAGTGTAGTTGCCACCCCTTGCTCTAATCTTTGGCATGGTACAGACTCCCTGAAGACTTGGGAATCATGGACTGACCCAGGCCACCTGGCATCACTGCTTGTGACCATGCACTGATGGTCATGCAGTGATAGTCATGAACTGATTCACAAGCCATTCATCCACTTTCTTCCACTTAATCGATTTAGGGTCACAGACGGGCTGGAGCCTATCCCAGCTGCCACAGGACGAGAGTCAGGGTACACACCATACAGGCCAATCTATATACATACAACCTTTCACACTCATCTATGGGCACCAGTTAACCTAACCCCACTAACTGCATGTCTTTGGCCTGCGGACTCCAGAGTACCCAGACAGAACCCACACAGACAATTTGGAAAATAAAAATAGGGAAAATATGCAAACTCCACAGAGAAAGGCCAGGTAGTTGATTCAAAACTAGGACCTTCTTGTTGTAACAACAGGGCTAACCACTCCATCATCGTGCTGCCCATCACAAGTCATGTGCAAAATAATTTGGTGTTAATACTCTCACAAACAGTACTCCATCAGTATGATTTATAAATCACTTAACAGTGAAAACATAGATTTAACTGTGACCCCTGCCAAAGTACCTCATATTCTTTTTATTGAGAATTAGCCTTAATTATTCTCTCTCTGTGGAGCAGGATATTACTCTTAATGACAACTGGGAGCACATATGCATTTGAAATCAATACAAGATTTATCTGAGCATTGATGCTGTAGAGTCATTTCCATCCATTTTCTTCCACTTATCCTTTTCAGGGTTGCGGGGGGATGGCGGCTATCCCAGTTATCATAGGGCAAGATCATACAATCGGGTTTATTCTCACCCAGACGTGCTGATATCAGTATGTGGGTGCAGTCAAATGCACACATTACTCTGGGGAAACCTATATATGGAATAGACTGCATATGATAGCTAACAGTATATTGGTGTTGTTTACTTATAGATCCGCTAATCAAATACCCTATTTCATACTTGCTATGTTATAGAAACCTTCTTTTATGGACCGTGAGGGCAAGTGGCCAAGAATACAGGTACTGGTCCCAAAATATCCCGGCTGTAGCTCAGGAGGTAGAGCAGGACACCCACTAATCAGAAGGTTGGTGGTTTGATCCCTGGCTGTTCCAGTCTGCGTGCCAAAGTGTCCTTGGTCTTCAGTGTGTTCATTGGAGTGTGAATGTGTATGAATGTTGGATAGAAAGAACTTAGGTGTAGAAAAATGTGCTAGTGTGAATGAGGCATGTTGTATAAAGTGCTTTGAGTGCTCAAGTAGAGTAAAAAAAAGTGCTATATAAAAACCAGTCCATTTGCAAGTGCAAAACATTGTACCCCAGTAAGCCTCCACTACCATTTAATCCCAATCCCTTTGGAACTCTTCATATTTTGCATGTTGAAATGCTCTTCCTTTAACTGTTACAGAGTGAGTTCTGCTGCTGATTTTTTAAAGGTTGATTTCATCAAATGTTTAAGCGATCTCTTCTTCATGTGCTTCTTTAGGAACATAATCTGTAAGCTGCAACTATTACATAAAAAAGTGTTTATGAAGTCAAGCTCATAATAACAGTGAGGCTCCTCGACTGCAGTAAATGCTGAGAGAAATGGGTTGCTGTGTTGATATGTTGTTCCTTTTAGGTGTCTTAATGTAAAAATTCTGGTAAACAAAGTATTGCCAGTGAGAAGGAACTGACAGATGGCATCCTGTTTCTGTTTAAGTTTGACATATGAGCCAGCAGAATACAAATAAGCAAAACAAACACATGCTGCTGGCTAAGTTGTGATCTTGTAATTTTATGACGTTTTGTTGTCACCCCCCACCCTTTGCCATTGTCTCTTCAGGTTTTCAGTGATAATGGCCCAGAACCTCTAAAGAAGCAAATAAAGATTTCAATGGAGAAATCACACATTATTTCTTGCTTGACAGCTTGTTTTGCAAATCTGAAATAAATTGAGGTGCACACAACCAGGCTGTCTTTATGAGTTTTATTTATTGACCTCTACAAAGGGATGGTCTGCATGTTTAATTTTGACAAAGAGGGATTGAAAATCTAGAATATTAATACAACATTTAAACCTTTGACTGGTACTGTACATGAAAATATATATGAAGACAGAATAAGAAATATGGAGCCTTCCATTCAGTAAGGTCATCTTGACACAGAGAAGTAAAAGAGTTTCATAAATTTCCATTACACAGAGCAGCACTGAGAGATTTGCATTGGAAAATTCAATCAGGATGCTTAAGAAAAATATGCAAACTTGCAGCAGATATGATTCAGCACTAGAAGCCGACAGACACTGAAGGTACTCTTAAAGAGCAAGGAAATGTGTCTGGTTAAGACTTGGGCCCATGCTCAGTTATGATTCTTGCAAAATGGTTCAAGGGAAGCAACTGCAATTACAGTAAAGAATTACTTCAAAGTTTTATTCGCTTAACTTGAGTTTGTTACTAAGAAACTGTTAGAAAAGCTGTTAAAAAAACATACAGAGAACCATTCAGCAAACCTCCAACATTTAGTTATACTTTATTGCTAGTAGCGGGTTGAATCCCCTTTCGCTTTCAGCACAAACTTAATTCTTCATCAAGGTGCTCAAAACAGCCTTTACAGATTTTGGCCCATATGGACATGATAACATCTTACAGGTGCTGCAGGTTTGTCAGCTGCACCACTTAGTCATTGAAGTTTCTTCACACTGCACTCCATCTTCTCTACATCACACATGTTGGCCAAGGCGGTCAGTAAGAGAAAATGTATCTGTTACAGTGATAAATCACAGAAGTGTGATGCTAATGCTACCTCTGTTTTCACACAAAGCACAGATGATAACTGATCTCAGATCAGTGATGGCAGCAGCAGCTTGCCTCGCACATCAAAGAGTGGAGAGTTATGCACAGTGCACATGTGCAAACAACCAGAAAAAGCTACTCGACTCTCAGCTTGGCAAGCTCAAGCCTTTGTTAATGGAACACAAACATGCCGTGCTACATGTTCCAATGGGATCCAAGGCAAGTGAAGCTTCCAGTGACAATAGCCAACTGTGGCCACAACATGGAAGTAATGTAAAGGATGGATGCAAACAGGCATGAACCTGTTTGAGATGAAAAGAGAGATTGCTTTACGTTTAATAGCCGTTTTTAGATTTGACTGTTTGCCTTGCTTGTCCTGGTGGAACACCTCTGGGTTGCACTATTGGACTGAGATCTGGTGACTGTGGAGGCCATTTGAATGCACTGAACTCATCAATACTCAGGTATGCTGTGGCACTGAAATGATGCCAGAAGTGAAAATATCCCCAACACAACTACACCACCAGCAGCCTGGGCTGTTGATAAAAGGCAGGATGGAGCCTTCTTTTCATGTTCTTTACCCTGGAGCATAGCAAGATGCAGCTGAAGACAACACCAACGGGACAGGAGGGAAAGTCAAATTAAATGCAAAGCACAAGAAGGAAATGACAATGAATGTAAGACAGGAAATGAATAACAATAACCATACATAACCATAACGTCCGCCTGATGAAAGCCACCCTGGAAGATTCTGCCTCAGAAACATCATCTGTTATGGATTTGTGTTCAAATTCCTTTCATCTCAAACACAATTTTTTTATGAATGCATTGTTTGTGCAATGCAGCTTTTGTATGTCATCGATGCATCTATGTTAATTCAGTGGTCAGTGAGGGGAAGGCCATTTAGGACACATCAACACTGTGGGTGGAGTTCAGCATAAGGTTGTTTGTATTTAACAAGTCATATTCAAACAGGTCTGGTAAACAATGGCTCTCCAAAGGTTTGTGTGCTGCTTCTCTGTGATGATCATTTTCTTGTGCAAAGGTGAGAAAGAAAGTTTGATTTTCTTACATTTTATTACACATTTTATTTTCTTTAACTACATTATATGAAGAGTGGACAGAGTACAACATTAATTACACGTTCAGCGGTAGCTTTTTAAGGCCTATTCTGGATACTCAGCCTACTTGGTGCTTGTAGGCTGAAAGAGAATCAAAAGTCCACTTGACTGGGACAAAGGACCCTTGCAGCTGCCTCAGAAGGCAGGACTACATTGATTTTATAATGGATTCAGAGCAAATTAGTTAAAGTCACTGTCAAGACTGTAATTTGAAGTGATCCACTTCACTTCATTTATACACATTTTCTACTCTGTTCTGCCAGCAGTTGGCTTCCCTGTTTCTGTCTGTATTATTTATTTGTTGCATTTTTTTTCATACCAACAGTAACTGCAAGCTTACTGACAGTGCTTAAATAAGTGACACAATATGAATTAGTCTAAATTAAGAGTAACTTGATAATTACACTTCTGGTTATTAATAGGTTTGCTGATCATTGAATTAATCTGGGTGAATATTGTAAAGTCGGCCCTGGTGTTTATAACACTTTCTAAATAGTTAATAATGTGCAGTGCATCTATAACATAAATATAAACTGGTCGTTATAATACCACATGTTTAAACAGAGTATACAATTTAAAATTACTGTTCAGTTTTGTTTTTTTCTGTTTGGTTGGCAAACATGCAATGATTACATGTACAGCACCTTTGACATTTGCAATTTCATAAATTCAACATCAATACAGTCTGGATCTGACCTTTCCCAAAATTCTGAAAGCTGGAAAAAAATAATAAATGAGAGATTTGATCTACAGTAAGTGGACCTTTCACATATTTACTTTCTCTCTGACACATGCTTCCAAACACAAATGATGGTGTGCAAGGCACTGGGTTAATATTTTTATCTTTGTGTTCCACTTTTCAGATAGCTGTTCACAGCTGTCTGGTAAGCATCCAAGACTAATTTAACAAAGTTTTTTTTTGCTTTTTACTTCACTGAGCAGTAAATAGAGGCAATAGATAATACTATCTTCATTTGTTTCAGCAATAAACTTCATTGGCTTTGTGTGACTAGTACACAGTTGTAATAAACACTTAAGCATTTTCTTGCTGAAATAAGACAATGCTGAATAGGAGCATTTTTTGCTCTAAAACCTGTTTAGACCTTACAGCACAGACGCACCCTCATACCATCAGGACCTTTCGAACTGAACACTGATAGCAAGCCAGATGGTTTCTCTCCTGTTTTGTCCATAGGATGCAGCATCTGGTTCCACAAGGAATTTCAAATTTCAAATAAATTGCAAATTTTCATCTGACCACAGAGCAGTTTTCCGCTTTGCCTCAGTCCATGTTAAATCACTGTTTCTGGATCATGTTCACATATGACTTGTTTACTGGTACAGTGGACTGTGCTCACAGACAGTGATATCTGGAGGGTTTCCTGAGCCCCTTATTTTTTCAGTGAAGTAAATTAAATTAGCAAGTATAACCAACTTGGTTTTATAATGTAGATCAAAATTAAAGTTTGTATACTGTAAATTACTTAATTTTGTTAAATGCATTTAATCATTTTTTAAAGCAGAATTAACTTTTTTTCCCCATGTGCATGTAAAAGCATAACTATTTGTATTCATATATTTTTTTAGATATTTAAAATTATTTCTGAAAGTGAAATTTATTGAATTTATAACAGATTGAGTACAAATACCGATTCTATTCACTATTTTACTATTCCTCACATAAAATGAGAGTTGTTATTTTAAAGTAGCATTTCATATTGCGCATGTATTCAATCTTATCTGAACTGCATGCCAAACATTATAATATATATATATATATATATATATATATATATATATATATATATATATATATATATATATACACCACACACCTGCGCCTTTATTACTGTCCACCCGCTACTTAGGGTTTATAACTTATAAAATTATAAAATAATTTCTTAGGACGCGGTGCAGTAGCAGGTGGACAGTAATAAGGGCGCAGGTGTGTGGTGTCTGTCTGTAGGCAATCAAAACTGCAGCACACTCAGGCAGCACCAGGAAACCACATTTAACTGCCAAATAACAAACGATTGCGTATTTTTCGTGATGGGTTGCAACCCCAGTCTATACTATAAGGACCTAATCAAGATTAGAGCCTAAAGACATTCTATTTGCAAAACAGAAAGGTCACGTAATGTTAGCTAGCAAACAATTTAACTAATGCTATCCTAGCATATTAATTAACAGCTAGAAAAGACAAAAACACGTACCTCCATGACATTCAATGAAGAATTTGTAGCCTTTTGTCCAGTTTTGAACGTGCTGTCAGTGAAAACTTGTCATAGTATATCCTAAAACCGTATTTGTGGCAAATGTATTAGACTGTGAAAATCCGTCACCGGAAGTAAATGTACCCAGCATCCAGTGTTGCCAGATCTCACCACAGAAACAAAACTGAGGCCGCTTTTAAACAGTATAGCTCTATAGTAGTAGAAGAGAAGGGTGCACAGTTTCTTGTGTGTGTGTGTTTCTCTGTATTAGCATGTTGAACTAAATCAGCACATATTTCACACTTGCAAAATTTGCAGAATACCTTTGATACGTCTCCCATCAAGACGGCAGCTACTTTCACAATTTTAGTCTCCCCCATACACGGGGGAGACAGCAGGAGGGGTGGTGAAGGAGAACAGGGGTGCCTAATCAGCGCCGTACCTCTGTTATTGATCATATCATACGCACAGCTGTTAAATACTGAAAATGCCGACTAGAGAAATAATTTCTCCGCATTGTTTTGGCGCCCCCCTCTTGTGAGGCGCCCCTATGCACTGCATAAAGTGCAAACCCACTTTTTGCGCCACTGTCATTCTTTAAGTGCGCTCTCTTTCTCCCACTCTTTATTATATTTTTTTCTATATTTTCCCCACTTACTGGAGCTCATTCTTGCTGCCTCCTCACTCTGGGCTGTCATGAGTGTTTGTTTGGGTGTGCACCCGGTCAACTTGGGCGGGAACGATAAACAAGAAACGGGGGCTTGGAAGGGACAAACTACCTACCACTCGTCTTTTGCTTTATTATAGGGCAAAAAACTATATATCAAGGAGTTTCACTCGGAAAGAAAGTCAAACCCAAATAAGCAACTTGACATTCGGAAACAAGCCCAAAAAACTGCAACCGGCGACTCACGAGATTTGCAAACGACTTTATAAAAAAACAAGCCCAAAGTCGCTTATAATAAGCGGACTTGGCAACACTGCCAGCATCGAGGCCGAACGGAAGTTGTGTGACGTCATGTGAAAAGGGTCTATACCAGGGGTGGGCAACTCCAGGCCTCGAGGGCCGGTGTCCTGCATGTTTTAGATGTGTCTCTGCTTCAACACACCTGAATCACACATAGAAGTCATTAGCAGGACTCTGGAGAACTTGACTGCATACTGAGGAGGTAATTCAGCCATTTGATTCAGGTGTGTTGGATCAGGGACACATCTAAAACCTGCAGGACACCGGCCCTCGAGGCCTGGAGTTGCCCACCCCTGGTCTATACTGAATGAAACGCAGTAAAGATGAGATTATTTTTTGTTGTGTGGATGATTGGCTCTTAGTACTTAAATAATTTATGTTCTGAAAAAGATTACAATGTTTTGTGTCTTGAACAAATGTTTTTGACCTCAATACTATGTATATTTGTGTAAAGATACTAACTTGAATTTTTATTGTTGATTTCACAGATTCAGCTATGTTAAATTTACTTCACCACAGATTCATTTTTCTCAGTGAAGGAGAGGTCAGGGGTCCAAAGTAACATATTTAGAAGCCCCATAAATCATTTCCTATATGCCAACATGTTGCCAATACAAAATAGAGCAGTAAGAAACACAGCAGTTTTAAACAGCTCTAATTAGAATAATTATCACTATGACCTTCAGATCAATCTATTGACCTTGAAGGAGAGGTCAGACATCAAATGTGACATGATATTTTAAATCTTTATACATTCTATATGTTGATGAAAAACACCACACTTGTAAGAAGCATAGTTTCTATCATAGTTTTTGCCAATTTTTGACCAATAACTCATAAAGTTTTTTTTGAAGACTTTGGTGGATGAAGCCAAATTTTAATGGATTGTTAACACAACCCCAGTCTACACCCTTACGAATTTTTTATCAGAATCAGTGCAAAAACTTTTCGAGCTATTGTGTTTACGCACAGAATGATGTGCATATGCATACGCTACCAAAAACTTAACCTCCTTGGTGGAGTAAGTACCAGAAGCTTCACACAGTCTGCAGTATCTGCATTTATGAACCGTATCTTCATTAACAATGTGACCTGATAGTAAAGCTTCTATGCATCAACTCTTACACACAGATTTGAAGTTATTTGTGATAACGCGGCTCTCTCCTCTGGATAAATCCTGTGTTTGACTTGAGTCTCTGATCTCGGGACCTCGCACAATTTCATGCAACTTCTACACAAAGCGTTAAGCCTTTTTTCCTGCCACCTCTCATTTATCTTATTAGCCGTTCTGTCTTCAGAGACAAACATATGTAGATGTTAGATTCAACTCATTGTCATTGTGCGCAGAAGGCACACAACGAAATGATCGTTCCAGATCACTCATCCAGAGACGAGCACCTACGGTCATGCAGCCAGAGACCAGCGCTACCGTTAGGCAATGTGGTTTAAGTGTCTTGCCCAAGGACACAACGCAGCGCAGGGACAGGGGCTCGAACCGGCAACTCTCCAGCTGCAAGGCAAGCGCCGCTGCCACCACTGGACACTGATTGCTCACTGGCACTTCCTTAATGCTCATTTTTGAGCTACTAATTTGCAGTGCTCTTGGTAGGTAATTACTGAAATGAATTGACTGTGTATTTGTAAGTAAATCGGTGCATTGTTAGATCACAACAAGAATTTTCAACTCCCATGGATGCATTTTTGTATCGTGAATTGGTTGCAAATCTTACACCGCGTCTTGGTTTTTGGCACCAAAACAGGGTTTGGTGCTTGTGCAAACTAAGTGACAATTAAATATCAGCTGATTAAGCTAACTGTGAGTATTTAATTTCCTCACTTGCTTGCTGGCAGCACCTCTGTCCATGTATCAAACCTTTTATCACACAAAGCCCAGGCTGACATCAAGTAACACTTGAAGATGGCAGAAATTTCACTGATCCCAAAGCTCATGGTAAGAGTATGCCATCTTTTGATACCATTTTGAATTTTTAAGGTCTGTTAAAGTCACAAATTGCTAGCACTAGCAGAGTATTGTGGCAACTATTTGGATCCTCTAAAGGTGATTTCTGTAGAGCACAGATTGCTATCAAACATTTGAGACTTTGAGGCTGTAATATCCTGTCTGAGGATATATCATTTTGATTTGGCCGGGTCAATATTTCACTAGATGTTAAAATCCATGTACTGACAAAAATACATTTCTTACAATAAAGGACGCACTTCTTGTAAAAGAACAGATCCTAGAACCCTGTTGCTTTATTTATTAACTATGTCTGTGTAGATTCTCAGTCATCATCAGTCAAGATTTTTTACCTCTTATGCTAGCAGCTACTTCAGTTCTGAACTAAATAATAAAAAAAAAGGGTGACTCGACTTAAAGAAGTACAGCAACCCTTTTTTTTCAAGCTCTTAAATGATGTCACATTTTTTCAGTGTAAATCAACATCAGAGCAGCTTCCATAAGAGTACACATTGCATTTGTCCAGACAAATATGGGGAAATGCAATAAACTCCAGCTCAGAAGTTTAGTTTGCTAATATACTCCAGCTTGGCACTAAATCCCCATGACCAATCATTTTGCATATAGCTAACCATTAAGGTTTTCCTGTCTAATTATACTGAAGAGTGCTAGCGTAGCTAATGAGTGAGATGATGTTAGCTGCTTTACCTGTTTCGCTACCTGCACACAATAGATTGTGTTCAGTACATATGCCCCCCTGCATTCCCATAGACTTGTCTTTCTTTCTCTCAGCAGATTCCTTATATGACTTGTTGTGTCAAGGGGTATTGTAAAAAGGTAAATTTGCATCATAAGCATCTTAAGGATGTTCCGAAATTATACTTGTTATGGCTGTGATGTTTCTGTGAAAACGCTGTATTATGGAGTGCCACAAAAAAAAACTTGTGTGGCATCCTATTGTGACACCTGATTGCTCTGTAAATAGTTGTACAAAAAAAAAAGCCCCAAGCATTTCGTGCATTTTAATACAAACAGTAGTACACTGTAAAGCCTAACAGTATATCCTAATAAAAGAAGTAATTTCATTTAACTTAATCTGCTGAAAAAGTTGGAGCCACTCATTACCACAAATTAAATCTAATTAAAAAATGTATTGTTGAAGTTCTAACTCAGTTTTTTTGAGCACACTTGAATTTGTTGAGTATTTTAAGTTGTGGTAATATATTTCCAGTTAGCTCCACAGACCCTTTTTCTTGGAGTTTACCTTATATCATTACAAAGAAAATGTAAACATCTCTTCATCTTTCATTTGTTGTTCTTATTTCAGTTTTTAAATAATCACACACAAAATATGTATGCAGATAATTGTTGACAATCCCCCAAAGTGTAAAGATTTGATGTTGGTCATAACAAAAATACAGAATAATTTATCAAATCAGTAACTGTTAAATAAGTTATTTGACAGAAAATTCACTATTATAACGAATAATGTTTGTATAAGTACGTTTGTAGATTTATATAAAAAAAAAAAAATAGAGGCAGTCATGAGCGCCTGGGTGGCTCAATAGAAGAGCAGGTGACCGCGGATGCCACGTGGCGGTGCCAACGGCGCAGGTTCGCGTCCGTCCTGCAGGACTTCCCTGTCTCTCTTTACCGCTGACTGTCAAATCCCCCCCCCCAAGAAAAAAAAAAATGGCAGTCATGTTATGTTTCCTTTTAATCAAATCAGAGCATTTTTGGCTTTTTTTTTTTTTTATCCAAGCTGCTTTAAACACAAAATATCTGAGTTAATTTTACTCATAATGATACATTTTTTCATGCTTTAAATGTTTGAGTTAATGAACTTAATGATTCAAGGCAATCAGTTTCCTCAAATAATTTGAGTTGAACTAACACACCCTGTCACATTTGCTGCTGTGGCTGGCAATGCTGGACCCCAATGCAGGACTCACAGAAGGGGTTTGAAATTCCTTAAAGCTTTATTATAAAGCGGGGCTTGACATAGGACATAGCTTGACTTAACTTGAAGTATAAACAGGAACATAACGCACACAGCAGGTTTAACTGACGACACAACAAGGAACTAAACAACACAGAGACCTTAAATACACTGGGCGATAATGAGGGAAAAGGAAATAGGTGAGAACACAGGTGAACGAAATACACTGACGAGACAAGGGGAAGTAAATTCAACACAAAGCACAAGGAACACAAGATCGTCAAAATAAAACAGGAAGTGACTAAACATGACACGTATGTAAACTTCACACAGAGGGAACCTAAACAAAGAAGGGCCGAGACTAAACACAGGAGCACATGGAAGACCAGAACATGGAAAACTAAGCAGAAAACAAAGACAAACTAAAATTCCAAAAATCCTGAACCAGAAAACAATAAACAGAACTTCACAAAACTCAAAACACTGGGCAACTGGCCTGGGATCATGATACATCGGGTATTACAGTGTATATAGATTTGTTGTTTGCAAAATTTGTACATGTGTTTTTGAAAATTACAACTTTTTTTTGTATTTTAATGTGTAAGAATACTTTGTTAAACCTGTTTGTGGTTTTCACAGTAATAAAGCTTTTTTCTACTTGGATTTTATGGTTTTTTTGTTTGTTTTTGTATGATTTTAGGTCCAATGTGTTAACACGGTATGTCAAAATGAAAAAATAACTGGACAGTCACACACATAAAGGTCAAATCAAAAGTAGTTTAAAAAAAAACAAAAAAATCATTAATACCCTCCCAAAAAAAAAAAATCATTAAATCAATAAAAATCATATATCTCTCAAAAAGCCTTCTTCTGATATTCAGTACACAGTTGTGGAGGACCAAGAATTAAAGTC
Source organism: Archocentrus centrarchus (assembly GCF_007364275.1). Taxonomy (NCBI): domain Eukaryota; kingdom Metazoa; phylum Chordata; class Actinopteri; order Cichliformes; family Cichlidae; genus Archocentrus; species Archocentrus centrarchus. The sequence continues at coordinate 15,285,256 of NC_044363.1, read as the reverse complement.
AAACTGAACACCATCTGGATCTGATACATATTCTGGCTACTTGAAATTAACAGGGAATCTGCATTTAATGCAGATTTTTGTCCATTTCTCAGCTAAAAATAAAAGACACATCATCCTCATTTATTGCAGTAAGAACCATCTCACTATTGTCCACGGACATGCAACATTTGATTGGGATATATGACACAACTTTTGACTGTCTATATATCCGATTAATCAACTCACAAAACATGAAATTTATTTTAGGTCAGTTTTTTAAACCTTGGAAAATTATGAGCATGGACCTATGTGCTATATTCAGTGTCTGCAGAGTGACGTGTTTCTGCAGGGGTCGGGTTTTATTGCTGCACCGGCTATTCTGTTTTGTTTCTGTGATTCCTTAAAAAGCATTTGGCACAGATGCCAAAAGAGGTTGTCTGTTGTGGTCTTGTTAACAGAATTAAATGTTGAGAAGAGGAAGTAAGTGTGTCCTAATTTTTTAAGAGTTGTCATTGTAAAACTCATCGTTATATAATTTGTAGCATTCAATCACAGTTTAGAGAGGACATACCTCCTTGTAGTTTTTTTATTTTTAAAAAAGCCACAATTTAAGTGATGTGATGAAGTGGTCTTATAGTAGCAGCATGTTTTTATTTTATTGTAAATTGCTGTGTAGTAATTCTATATTACAGCAGTATTGTGACATTTTAAAACAAAGCTAATATCTAATCAATTGTTCCTTTTTCAAGTTTTATATCTATTAAAAACACGATTTAATGTGAAATCACATGTGAATTTTCTGTTTGTATTTGATACAACTCATCAAAGTATATGGTTAATGCAGTAAGGGTTTTTGGGACATATTAAAAAAGGTAAAACCATTAAATTTTTAAGTAAACATTTTTAATACCAAAGCTGTATTAATTACAAAATATTTTTATGTAAATGTAAAAGTCATTAGAAGTCTTGTTCTATCCACAATGTATGTTCTCTGTGTTTTGTTTTCAGGAGAGCCCATCAGATTAGCTGGGTTTGGATCGACTCAGTGCTCTGGAAGAGTTGAAATTTATTACAACAACATCTGGGGAACAGTCTGTGATGATGGCTGGGATTTGAAGGATGCTGAGGTGGTTTGCAGAGAGTTAAACTGTGGGACGGCACTAGAGGCTCCTCCATCAGCTCGCTTTGGTGAAGGAACTGGACAGATTTGGCTTGATGATGTGACCTGTTCAGGAAATGAAAATTTTCTAACTCAGTGTCAGCACAGAGGATTTGGCGTACACAACTGTGTACATGGTGAGGATGCTGGTGTCATCTGTTCAGGTGAGAAAACCTTTAAATCCTGAAAACACTGCAGGTCCTTCTGTTCTTCTGTGTGATCCATGAATGTTATTTAATATAAGGAACATATTGAAATTTTATTTATATCTTTTGCATGAATACGTCCAGTCAGATTAGTTAGTTCTGGATGGTCTCGGTGCTCTGGCAGAATTGAAGTTTATCACAATAACATCTGGGGAACCATCTGTGATGATGGCTGGGACTTGAAGGATGCTGAGGTGGTTTGCAGAGAGTTAAACTGTGGGACGGCACTAGAGGCTCCTCGGACATGAAACATTTGATTGGGATATTATCCAGATACACAAATATATGACACAACTTTTGACTGTCTATATATCCGATTAATCAACTCACAAAACATGAAAGTTATTTTAGGTCAGTTTTTTAAACCTTGGAAAATTATGAGCATGGACCTATGTGCTATATTCAGTGTCTGCAGAGTGACGTGTTTCTGCAGGGGTCGGGTTTTATTGCTGCACCGGCTATTCTGTTTTGTTTCTGTGATTCCTTAAAAAGCATTTGGCACAGAGCACATTTTCATTTGTATAATGAATTTGAAATGTTTTGTCATTAAGAATACCAAAAGAGGTTGTCTATTATGGTCTTGTTAACAGAATTAAATGTTGAGAAGAGGAAGTAAGTGTGTCCTAATTTTTTAAGAGTTGTCATTGTAAAACTCATCGTTAAATAATTTGTAGCATTCAATCACAGTTTAGAGAGGACATACCTCCTTGTAGTTTTTTTGTTTTTAAAAAAGCCACAATTTAAGTGATGTGATGAAGTGGTGGCAGCATGTTTTTATTTTATTGTTTGTATTTGATACAACTCATCATTAAAAATATGTGGTTAATGCAATAAGGATTTTTGGGACATTTAAAAAAAAGGTAAAACCATTAAATTTTTAAGTAAAAATTCAGTTTTAATACCAAAGATGTATTAGATACAAAATATCTTTATGTAAATTTACACAAAAAATGCATGCTAAGCTTGATGTCATCAAAATTATCAGTAGATCCTGTTATTATTTACTCATTTTACTACTTTTACTATTGACAAGTCATAACCATACTCATCTGAAATTTAAGCCTGATTATTTGCATCACTGTATTATGAAAGTTCATTTCCATTATTTTCCCAGTTTTTGGCACCCCAGCTGCCTGAATGTGGGCATTTTTTAGCTTTTATTTATTTATTTTACATTGTATGTTTTCCATCGTAAAATTCTGTTATATGTGGTCAGCTAGTAATGAACATTAGAAGTCTTGTTCTATCCACAATGTATGTTCTCTGTGTTTTGTTTTCAGGTGAGCCCATCAGATTAGCTGGGTTTGGATCGACTCAGTGCTCTGGAAGAGTTGAAATTTATTACAACAACATCTGGGGAACAGTCTGTGATGATGACTGGGACTTAAACAATGCTGAGGTGGTTTGCAGAGAGTTAAATTGTGGGATGGCACTAGAGGCTCCTCAGTCAGCTTACTTTGGTGAAGGAACTGGACAGATTTGGCTCGATGAAGTGACCTGTTTAGGAAATGAAAATTTTCTAACTCAGTGTGAACACAATGGATTTGGAGTGCACGACTGTGGACATGAGGAGGATGCTGGTGTCATCTGTTCAGGTGAGAAAACTTTTACATACTGAAGGGATCTTCGGACATTTTGTTCTTGTGTGTCACAACTGTGGACATGTTCAGGATGCTAATATCATCTGTTCATCTGTATATTTATGATTATTCACAGGATAATATAAATTAGAGTATCAGTAGATGTAAAAAGAAGAACTTTTGTTTGCAATTACTGATAGTCTAATTTATGTTATTCAGCCAGAGAGGAAAAATATTTCCCTGTTGTTTGAAATAAGAGGCAATTTTTATGAAGTGATAAAATGGTCATACTGTTTCATTAGATTTTTAAAAAATTTTAAATGTTAAAATGTTTTTACAAGAAAAACAATAGTTTTACATCCTCACTTTGGATACTGTGGCTCCTCTGAAAAGGAAAGCCTCAAATCAGAAGTGCCTGACTCTGTGGTATAATTCACAAATGCACAGCTTAAAGCAGATAACCCAAAAGCTGGAGAGGGAATGGCGTCTCACTAAATTAGAGGATGCTCATTTAACCTGGAGTTTGTTGCTCTATAAAAAAAAAGCCCTCCGTAAAGCTAGGACATCTTACTATTCATCATTAATTAAAGAAAATAAGAACAACCCCAGGTTTGTTTTCAGCACTGTAGCCAGGCTGACAAAGAGTCAGAGCTCTGTAGAGCCGAGTGTTCCTTTCACTTTAACTAGTAGTGACTTCATGGAATTCTTTACAAATAACATTTTAGACATTAGAGAAAAAATTATTCATAACCATCTCAAAGATTATTCTTCATGTTCGGCTGCTTTCAGCACTGCTGGTATTTGTTTAGACTCTCTCTCTCTCTCTCTGATCTAACTGATCATCTGCAGAGGAACGGTTTATTTGAAGAGTTTCAGTCAGGTTTCAGAACTCATCACAGCACAGAAACAGCATTAGTGAAGGTTACAAATGATCTTCTTACAGCCTCTGACAGTGGACTCATCTCTGTGCTTGTCCTGTTGGACCTCAGTGCAGTGTGAGTTAAAAATCAGTGGGTGCCAGTTTTGAACCTGAGGCAGCCACATGTATAATCACTACTGTTAGAACTTGAAATGAGGATGATGATGGTGCTGATGATGGGAAACTTTACAGATATTAACTCAAACAGGAATTTATGATCTCAGCAGGTCCTCAGAGGATGAAGTTCTTGGTGAAAGTGAATCTGGCTGCTGTCGACTCCTCTGTGGACATGACAGACTCGGCTGTGATGGAGTCCATCGTGAAATCAGTAACTTGTGCTAGAAATCAGTCCTGAAATCTTAGAAAAGTGTATTTATTTTTTTTTTTAATTAGAATGATGTTTTTAAGATAGTTTCAGGTGATGAACATTCCCAGAAAGACAACTTTATTAGCATCTTGTGACTTATCTTGTGACTATTTCATGTAAAAATTTCATTTACCATTTTTTTTTTAAATAACAGTCTATAATTTGCAGTGTAAAGACTGAAGTTTAATTTCTGTTACACAGGTCAAAAAGGAGCTGGGAGGTACATCTGTGAGCTGGTGGAAACCTCCAGAAAAGAAAGACACACAAAAGCAAGCGACATGTACTCCATAGTTCAGCCTATTTCAGAATATGCAGAAAAGAGGCGTGATGTTACCCGAAGTCTATAAAAATGATGCATATGATTTGTTCTTGTTTGCTTGTTTTCTGTTGTGGTATATTTAGCTGTAAAAACAAGCATATCTCTAAGTGTGCAAAGTTTAAAGGGTTTGAAGACTATTTCTTCTGTTCAAAGATTATTAGTTGTGTTTGTCCCAGCAGAGATATATTACAGTCAAATATGAAACTTAGCATCTACTTTGAATTGAGGTGAGGAAAAGGATTTTCAGTATAATTAAGTCATATTTCCATGAGGTTTGCATGATGAAAGACAAAACAAATGGAAATGTAGTTTCCTTGAACTTCTTTGTCCTTAAAGGTTTCGTCTTTATTGTTTATGGCATAATGTTAGAATTTAAGTTCAAGCTACTTTATTGGGGATGCTTTGCACTGACTAAACATCTATTAAAAATATTAAATGCAACTGTGTGATCGTACGACTAAGTCCCTTTTTTTTTTACATATTAATTGAAGCTTCAAATATTTTTTTCTTTAGCAGTAAAAAAGCTTGGTGGGTTCTTTTTATCCTTTCCTTGTTAATGTTTGGCTTTGTTCTATATACCATTTAAATGATGTGATCACTGATTTCTTGTGTTAACGTACTTTTCCATTTTCTGTGTTTGTTTTCCATTAGTTTGCTTAGATGTCCAGTACTGAGCAAAAGTGTTGGACCACTCCACATTTCTTTATATTTTCCCAGGAAAATGATAAATCATTGCAGCGATTTACTGACACACGCAAACATGCACATAAATACAGAACGCAGCAAAAACAATTCTAACAAGCTTGAAACTCAATATTTGGTATGACTGCCTTTATTCTTCAGCACAGCCTGAACTCTCTGAGGCAGCTTTCTTGTCATTTCTTTAAGCAGTCTTCAGGAATAGTTCTCCAGGCTTCTTGAAGGACATTCAAAGCTCTGGCAGCTTGGAAGAAAAATGTAAAGAAAATATAAAAAGCAATGGCCCGAGACATTTGCACAGTACTGCAGGTGTGCTTTGTTTTGGTGGGTGGATTTGACTTTGCCTTGAACACTGTACCTATGTTACTGACAATACTGTGAAACATTAATTATTAAAATGCATTTTATGTGTGGCATTAAAAAGGCTCCTATTTAAAAACAGACTCGGTGAGCCTTCTTCTCACAGCAGTGGCCTCAGCGCGAGTGGCAGTTGCAGCCTGTGACCACTAGAAGCAGCAGAGTCTTCTTTCCCCTCTTAAGACGGTTGTACGCATGCTCACACGCCAGGAAGGAAGGAGTATCCTCTCTCCAAGATGGCAGCGATCATAGACAACAGCAATACCGTAGGGGCGACAAAGAAAAAGCATCTCGGGATTCCCGAAGCGGTCTTTGTGGTGCGTAAAGCTGGGCATTTCTCGCTATGCCGCTAGCTTGAGTTGTTTTTACCCCGCTGAAACACGCCTGTTGCCGCAGCAGCCGGTATGCAGGCGCAGCATGCTGGCTACCAGCTAGGCTAGCGCGTCCGCTAACAGATAATCCTGCTGTGTGTGCAGGCTGGGCGGCTGCTCGCTTCCATCTATGGACATCTCTGCGTTATTGTCTCTTTGCCTCGTTTCCTCTTCAGGCTTTAAAGTCGGTTCATCTAGCCGTAATGCAGTCTAACCGGAGGCTGCTTTGCTGACAAGTCTCTTGGTGACGTTTAGCTTCCTTCATGCATTGTCAGGCAGTAAAATGAGGAAAGGTAAATTTAAAATGTGCAGTGGAGGCGTCTAAACGTATGTAAGCTGCTGCTATCAGGTGTCACAGAGTTGTCACGTGATTAACCTGTGATCTGTAGGTTATTTTTCTCCTTTAAGAGTCAATTAAGTTATTTATATAGTGCCAAATTACAACAAACAGTCGCAATACAAGGTGGACATTATAACACAGATCCCACACAGCATTTTGCCTGTTTTATCCAACCAGCAGTCACTGGAACCAGAAAATGTTTCTTTGTTTACTTAAAAGTGCCTTAACTGATCAGTTTTCTGTAATTCATCACTCATGTTCATTCTTTGGCCATTGCTACGCCAGCACAGGCCATTTAAAATCTCACACACACACCTGCACGGCTGTACATGTAAGGACAGAGGCGGTTTACATGTATTAATCAGCTATAACTGATCACATCATCAAATGTTAGACTTTCTTTATGTACAGATCGTAAAGTCTCCGTCTCCCCCTTTGTGACCATATTCATCAGCCGCCACATCTTCCTCACATGGCTCTGCTTCCTGGATGTGTCCACTCCCTGTGGGATGATTTCCCTTCATCTCTCTCTGCTGCTGTCTCTATAGCTCCCTTATGTCCTTTTAGAGTAATACATGAATTTGTAACTGGCTATCAGAAGGTGAACATGAGCCACAGATATTATGGCGTCAATGTTATTTTCTGTTTGTTTTTAAGGTAAAGAGTTTTATGCAAGCCTCTATAGATGTTTCACAATAAAAGTTTTGTTAAAAAAAAAAAAATGAAGGATTTCTGACCAGTGAGATTGTAGAGGAAATGTTTGTATAAACAGTGTAATGCAATAACAGGGGGGGGTTCATAGGTTTTGAAAGACTGATGGATTACTCTGGCGTGTTGGATTATTAAGGAGATGGAATGAGAACAGGCCGGATAACTTAAGCAGTCAATGTGCCTACGGAGTTCCAATTTTGGTTAACTTGCACAGTTTGGATTCCCTTTAACTTTTGCTCATTGACGTGTAAACCAGCACCTACTGACAGCTTTTAAAGTGAAATTGGTTTCATTCGTTTGCCATTACAATCAATTGTGCTCCCTTAGCAAGTCCCATGATGTCATCTGTAAGCTTCCTCTCGATCCTGTTGTCAGCCACCAAGCAAAAAACGTCTGTGTTGGTTAGTGTGTAGCCATTCCTGCATTCCCGGGTTTCAAAAATGGCAGATTTGATTCTTGTGAAGGAGTCGCTCTCATGACTCCTGTAATGACATCTATGCCTGGCCAGTCAGATTAAATTGGCACTCTTAAAATCCCGGCTGCGTAGGTACTAAGAAAGTACCTGGTACCAGGTGCTAGCAACTAGTGGAAAAGCGGCATTAGTATCACTTACTTCCAGACTTATGTTGCCCCCATCCCAACTTGTTCGGAATTGAAGCTGTACACCGCCTCTCCAGCATGTCCTGGTTCTGCCCTCCTCAGGGTAGGACATGCCCAGAACATCATCTAAGGAGGCATCCTAATCAGATGCCCAAACCACCTCAACTGGCTCCTTTCGATGTGGAGGAGTAGCAGTTCTACTTTGAGCTCCTACTGAATGACCGAGCTTCTCATCTTATCTCTCGGTACCGAACCTACGACCGTGAGGCTGTACTGACCAAACGTACCGAACAACTGCTTGCTAATGCTAATGGCGCTGTTGTTACCTAACTGTTACAATAACCATCCATTCCAGTAGCTAACTACTGAAATTCAGCAAGGGTGGTCAACCGCTGGCTAGAACCCTGAATTCAGAGAGCACCGAACATGTCCTGCTTAGGATGTAGTTCACCATATGTTTTACACTGAATTTTTATTAATGTGAAAAGCCAGTTTCATCTGATTTATTGTTATTGTTCAGTATAAGTTAATGTTGGTTAATGTTTTCTTTCTCGCTGGTTGGGATTTACAGGAGGATGTCGACTCTTTTATGAAGCAGCCCGGCAATGAGACGGCAGACGCAGTGCTGAGGAGGCTGGACGAACAGTACCAGAAATATAAATACATGGAGCTCAACCTGTCTCAGAAGAAACTCAGGTGACACCAGCGAAGGAACACTTAAACTCACTGTTATTGGATTATACAGAGATTTGACGTGTCAGTAGAGTTTGGTGTAAATATGGGACACCGTCAGGTGTTGAACACCATGGATAATTTGAGTGATAAACAAAGATTTGGACACAGCTGTTAAGGGACCTTTAGTCAACTGTGTACAGAAGAGCATCAGCAGAATTTAGAAGATTCCTTAAGTACAGTCTTATTTTAGTATATACGCATACACACTCCATAATAACTTCCAAATTGCATCTCTTTGCTTGTAGGTTGAAAAACCAGATCCCTCAAATCAGACAGACGCTAGAAATCCTACGACACATGCAGAAGAAGAAGGTGCGTAAATGTTACTGTGAACCAACTTTAAAATGTTAACAAAAATTGACTGGAATCAGGGTGTGTTTAGCCTGTTGTACATGTGGGATGCTTAAATTTTGATTTGATGTGTCAGTAGCTGCACTCTGCATGAGAGGAGGTTTAAACTGTGGATGGAAATTACTGATGTGGTTACATGGTGCCTTGAGGTGACTGTTTGTTGTGATTTGGTGTTATATAAATAATTGAATTGAACCGCCTCTCGCCCTGTGTCAGCTGGGATAGGCTCCAGCCCCCCCGCGACCCTGAACAGGATAAGCAGAAGTGGATGGATGGATGGATGGATGAACTGAAATGGTGGAAAAGATGAATTCTCTTTTTCCACCAAAATTCCTGTATCATGAGCGAAGGGGTTATAAACCTCGACCCGAGATAAAACATCCCAGGTAGAAAATATTCTAGCTGGGAGCTGCACAACATTGTCACAAATATGTGACAATGTTGTGCAGCTTCTGAAGAGTTACAACGTTAAGTTAGTTAGGTTATTATTAAACCTGGGAACTTAGCTTTGGAACTCTGCAGGAGCTGCACAATTGTCAGGTAATAAAACTGCAAAATATTTTCTACCTGGGATGTTTTATCTCGAGTCAAGGTTTTTAATCAGCTGCTTAAAGCGCTGCTTTTCCACCGTGTTACCACATCAGTAATATTCCACCCACTGTTTGAGCCTCCTGTCATATAGGATGCAGGTAGCAAGTGCTGCAGCGTCGCACAGTGCAGTCATTTGTTTACTTTTGGCTCGCACTTTGGCAGGTGTTAGCATCTCCTTTGCATCCTGGTTGTACTTGACGGTGTTGTTGCCTGAAGTGGTGATGTTTTCACCTTTAGCAGGTACAGCTAACGGGTACTATATCGTCAGTAGAGCAGACGCCCAGCTCTTGCTCTCAGACATGCCCGGGCTTGTCTCATTGTTGCGTGCACTAGGGAATATAAACGCATAGCATTGCTATAGCAGTGATATCATGATGCGACACTTTTATATTAAAATGTATTTCAAAGCAGTGGCAAATGCTTCAAATCAAATAGGTAAAACGAAGTGTGTGGTAGAGAAGCTGATAATAAAGCCCCTTTAACCAGGTGTGTTGTATGTTTGGTTCTTTTAGGAAACCACAGAGCCCATGGAAACACACTTCCTGCTGGCTGACAATGTTTACTGCAAGGCATCAGTGCCACCTACTGACAAAGTCTGTCTATGGTTAGGGGTAAGTAGCTCTCAGTGAGCATTTTATTTCAAGGATAAGGCCAAAAAAATGCAGACCTTATTTTAAAAATGCTAGTTTTTAAACAGGTTATGCATATGAAGCTGAGCATTGCCCTCTATGTCCACCCTGATGTTTTCCCATTTGCAGGCAAATGTCATGTTAGAGTATGACATTGATGAAGCCCAGGCTTTGCTAGAGAAGAACCTCTCCACAGCCTCTCGCAACCTAGAGACACTCGAGGAGGATCTGGACTTCCTGCGAGACCAGTTCACCACCACTGAAGTCAGTATCCTTCCACAATGGAGCCCACCCAGGTGGAGCTTACTGCAGTGATGGGGTTAAATAAGCTCTCTGAACCAAATGTGGTTCATTTTTTTTAGAGGATTTGATACAGTGAAAAATGGCGACATCTACTGGCCAAATCTTTGGTTTTACATTTGTATGTGTGGAGGCCATGACCTTATAATTAGTCAAAAATACACAGAGTACTACTGGCATTGTTATGTGTCAGTGAAGCTCATTACATACATGAGTTCTGTTGTAATTTGGAAGTATTAAATTATTAATTAAATTATTTGATGACTATATAAATTACTCACTGTTTAGAAGAAAAAGCATCCATTTTTGACCCTAAAGTTAAAGTGAGGTGCCTCTGACTGTATGTCTAGAGACAAGTGGACCTCAAAACAACCCTAGAGCTGCAAAGACTATTTGATAGAAAGGAAATTAAGCGGCTATTAAAACCCAAATGCTTTTTCACTGCTCTCTGCTGTTTTCTAGACAAGAAGATTAATCAAGAAACTGTTTGAATGACAAATCAATGACCATTATTCCTAGTTAACCTATTAACTGGCAACGGTCCGCCTGCGGGCCGTTTTTACTGCTTTCCGACTTTGAAGTCTCATAGCGTCACAGTAACGCTGCAGTTCGCCCTTACGATGCTTTTATATGACAGACTAGACCCTCAGAATTGGATTGACACCTCATTTGGCCAATCATGTTATGAAATGGGTTTTCCAGGGCCAATAATAATCAGACAGCATCATGTGACTTTTCTGGACATGTCCCCAAATGTTCTCCAATTGTTCTGATTAGTTGAGTCTGACCCAAAATCCAAAACCACAGCTGTATAGCCAATAAAATTCCTGACACATGGGTATGTGGCGCTATGGGGTAGGTTTTCACATGAAACCATAAACTCCCTGCACATTCAGTGCGTCCTCCGTGCGTGAAACTGAGCAGCAAGTAAGAGTGTGTGCGCCGTCGTGCATAAACAGTGTTTACAATACTTTTTCTCACCGACGAATTGTCAGAATCAAAAACAGAATATATTTATTCAACGAAGTAACTAAATGACTCACAAGAGTGGATGAAGTTTTTATTAGAGGATTTCGTCACTGATTCGACCGGTTTTATGGAATCTCACGAACGAACAGCTGTACTCTGAAAGCAATCCATGGTACGTGTTACGTTTTATTCTCAGCTCGTCCTCGTATTATATGCTGTTTAGATGTAAATATATATGTAATGGTGAGCTTGACATGCACCATTACACAGAAAATATCACCGTACGCTGTCGTTACACCACTTATATTGTGCCTGTGCTTTGCATATGGAAATTTACAAGAGCAGTGTTGGGGGCAGGGAAGGTTGTCATAGGTCTCGATGAGGCTTTCACGGGGGTCTTTATTACGTTTATTATGGCAGGATTAGGAGGTCAATGGCTCAGAGCTTTTTTTGAGCAGTAAGTGTCTAAAGTTTTACAGAAAGCTTTATGCTTTGTGGTGGCTTTGTGTAAGTTTTGTTTGTGGGGGTGGGGGTATTTGTTTGGGAGGGGGTTGTAAGTTGTGTATCAGAGAAGGTCTATTGGGAGGATTGTGGTTTTTTTTATTTTATGTGAATATGTAGTGTTTACATTTACTGTAACTTTTGATCAATATACAATTTATTTATTTTGGGTGTGTGAAGGAATCACTGAAAATAGACTGGGGGGTTTTTGTTAATTATTTATATGTCTATAATTATAATTAATTTGTACTATCAGTAACTTTGTGTATAGCAGAGGATTCCTCAGGGTCGTATCTTTGATTAGAGCCCTCATTGATGACTGTATGTTGAAGCATTGAGGAGTTACAGCCATTTGAAGTTTGTATCACAAAGGCTGCTAACATGTAGCACTCGGAGTCTCCAAATAGCACATGTGAGACCTCACCTGAGATCAACACACAAAAACCTTTACAGAACAGTAGGTTTTTGTGCTATCTTGATAAAATTTGAAATCTACGTTGAAAAGTCTTCATTCTACAGCTTCATTATATTTTCCAGTCCATACCTTCTACCCTCAGTGTGTAGTTACATGAAAACAAACAGGAAAAATCTAGGCGAGGCAAAAATTGTCTAGTTTTTCTGTGTTCAAAACTTAATAGCTACATTCTCATTACAGTTAGAGCATTTTTGACTGCAAAAAATGAAAAATGTAGCTTGTCTTCTTCACAAAGAGACCAAGCTTTTGCATGTACTCCAAAGAGGTCAGGAACAGCAGCTGATTTAATTTGGGTATGCTTTTTCAGGCGTTTTTGGTGATTTTGGAGCAGCCAGTTAAGGGGTTAAATTAAGATTTTTTTAAATTATTATTATTATTTTATTGGTTATTAAGCAAATTCTACACATCATGATACAGTCTGACATAATATGAGCTGTGATCACAAACTCTGCAACCACTCTAGCATTCAACACGGTCTTCTTTAAGGGAGTCACTCCCTGGAAGTCTCTTCTGATCACAGCAAGTTTTGCAGCTTCCATTGAACATGAACAGAAAATGAACTTTTACTTCTTTGTCAAACTGAACCGACTTTAATGAGAGGGTGATGAGAGCAGCTGATGAGAGCTGGGTCTCCAGCCACAACCTCACAGACCTGCTTTCGGTGGAATAATCCACAGCAGGGCTGCAGCTATCAATTATTTTAGTAATCGAGGATCAGTTATTCCATTGATTAATCGAGTAATTGGGTGAGAAATACTTTTCTTATCAGAGCGCTGCCTGATTTAAACATGTCAGACTAAGTTAACAGTTCATGTGCATGCATACGCTTTTATCTTAGCTTCTGCAGCTTTAATGTAGATTTTCGCTGCGTGAAACAGTTTGCGTGAAGTCAGATGAGTGCAGCGTTTGCTTTACTCAAACAAGTGAATTGATTGACAGTTGCCTCTCATCCCCTCAGTTTATCCAAATGTGCATATCCCAGGGATTTTTTTTTCTGCACAACTAAAAGCAGCAGGTAAGTGTGAAGCTGTTTTAAACCTGTAGTTTTTGTTTTCTCTGAGTGTTCACAGCTGTTGCCGAATCAGCAGCATCTTCATGTTTATTTCTCATCTCCAGATGAGATCGAAAACGTGATAAAATAAATGAAAGTTAATTCTGATTAACCCCAGCATCACTCTGTTGCTTCTTAACTCGCTACTCCCTTCAGACATGGCACGGGTCTACAACTGGGATGTGAAGAGAAGGAGCAAAGAAAACCTCCTCAAATCAGCAGACAAGTCTTAATATCGGCAGGACAGCGTCCACATCACCTTCTGCTAAATATCTCTCCTTAGTCAATAATTTAAAAAAAAAAAAAAGAACCCAGTCCCCCTCCAACCTCGTGTATGTTCACCCCGGAGCTCGGTGCGTAGAGGGCGTGTTGGAAATCTTTCCACATGCTGTGGCTGTGTTCGGTTTGACCTTGTAAAGATCTTTTGGGGGTTTTTTTGTTGGTTTTTTTTTGCACAGGTGCCATAATTCTCTGTTTGGATTGCAACACGCCCTCTATCCAGCCAGGCTCCACCTTCCACCACTAGTGTTTTCTGTTTATTTGTTACTTTTTAAAGTATTTTTTCAAGTAAAAACTAACAAAAGCAATGAGGCAATTTTTGTATTCTTTTTAAGGATTTGATTTGATTTTTTTTTTTTTTTTTGGCAGATTGTGAGTGAGGGCTCTCTTGCATCACCTTCTCCTCTTTGCATTTTCCCTCCTTTGTTGTTGTTATTTTCTCACATGCAGGACTTGCAGACATTTTAAAAATACACTTAGTATAATACAGCTTGTAGGGAATTAATAATCTCAACAGGAGACAGAATAAAACTAGTTTGTAGCTTTGTTTTTTAACTTTTACAGACTTCCAGGAGTTCAGAAAGATCAGCTGTAGTCCTGCTTCAAACCCGCTGCTCCTCCTCCGTCCTTTTACGTTCCACTCTCGCCCATCTCTTTCACTCCTCTTCCTCCTCCTTTTTGCAGCTGTTCTGTCTGTATTTATTTGTCTCTCACTGTACTCATTAAACAATGAATGAAGTAAAAGGAGAACACTTGGGCAAAGAGACGAGAACCTTCACCTGGTGCCGTGTGTATTTTTTCAGCTGAGAAAAATATGTAAAATATCTGAATGGATGACATGTGGGTGCAGCATGTGCCAGAGTAACTGCAGTTAAATATGAATCGAGGCCAACAGGAATGGGGGGCGGGGGGGTTAAGTCAAGCATTTGATTAACTGGTAAAAGGAGTATCTGAATATCTACTGCAGTGAGCTGCCTCTGTTGAAATAGTCATTTCAAGCACAAAATGGCTGATCAAGTGCTAGGGATGTTCCCAGGTTTTTTTTTTAAATATGTGGCTCACAAATAAGAGGAGGAGACCCCGTGGTAGACCCAGGACATGCTGGAGAGATTATCTCTCTCGGCTGGCCTGGGAACGCCTTGGGGTCCCTCTGGATGAGCTGGGGAGAGGGAAGCCTGGGCTTCTCTGCTTAGGCTGCTGCCCCCGCGACCCGGCCCCGGATAAGCGGAAGAGGATGGATGGACAAAAACTCATGAAAACTAGTTGAAAATTCAGTTATATTGATTTTGAATGTGCACATACCTCCTGCATCCATAAACCAGCATTAGTAGCTGCTCTGTAATAATTAGGACCTGCACTGAGGCACAAGATTTAATGGAAGGGTAACAGACAGTAAAATGCAGTCTGTGGTTACAAAATGTTTCACGTTACTGTTTAGTGGAAGTAAATAACATCTCAGAAGTCTTTTGTTTTTACACTTTGCAAAGTAAAGGCATTGGGTCATGGTATGCAGTGGTTCAAACCACTGTGAGACACATGATGGAGAGTTTGTCTTTGTTTTCCATCTATATATAAAACCAGTAGCTTTAAAAAAAACTACACCCTCTTTCAGTCCTACGTTTTATCAGCCCAATCAAATCTATTTGATTTATCATGAGCATGTTTTGGTGGTCTGGAGCATTTAGGTGTGTGTTAACTGAATGCCAAGGAGGAAAGATTTCAGCAATCATAGCAAAGAAGCAACTGTGACCATTAATCTGGGAAGGGTTATAAAGCCATTTCCAAACAATTTGAAGTCCATCATTCTACAGTAAGAGAGATTATTCCCAAATGGAAAATATTAATAACAGCTGCCAATCTTCAAAGAAGTGGACCTCAATCCAAAGTCAGCTGCAAATAAACCCAAGAGTTCGGTCTCCACTCCACAGGCCCCGGTTAGCATGTTAACTGTTAAAGTTCATGACCGCACAGTTAGAAAAAGACTGAACAAGTGTGGGTTGTTAGGAAGGGTTGCAGGAGAAAGCCCCTTCTCTCTAAAAAGAGCATGGCAGCACAGCTTAGGCTTGGAAAGCTGCATCTCTGAACAAACTTCAAGACCTCTGGAACAATGTCCTTTGGACAGATGAGACCAAAGAGCAGATGTTTGGCTGTAATGCACAGCACCACGTTTGGAGAAAACCAATCACAGCATATCAGCACAAACACCTCATACAAACTGTCATTTCAATGATGATGGAGGGGTGATGATTTGGGCTTGTCGCAGGAGCTGGGCACCTTGTATTCACTGAGTCGATCATGAACTCCTCTGTATACTAAAGTATTCTAGAGTCCAATGTGAGGCCATCTCTCCAACAGCTAAAGCTTGGCTCAAACTGGGTCATGCAGCAGGACAATGATCCCAAGCACAGCAGCAAATCTACAACAGGATGGCTGAAAAAGAAAAGTGCAGTGCTGCAATGACCCCAGTGAGACCTCAACCTGACCGAAAAGTGCTGTAGCGATAAAGTCACACTGAAAATTATTATTTCACATTATTGCTGCTAAAGGTGGTTCTATAAGCTGCTGAGTCCCCCTGTAACTTTTGCCTGTGATTGCATTGAGATGACCCCCCCCCCCCCCCCCCAACCAAACCTCTTCCATCTTTTATGTGCAATATGTTTAATTAATGATTCTGACTTATATTAACATCATCGCCATTGTTGCTAACAAGACTCTTAAGTGTACTTTTACAAACACTGCAAAAGAACTAATCACTACTAGTAATAATGCAGGTTTGTGTATAGCTTGTTTTGCTTTGCTTTTCTGCTTTGGCTTTACTTTTCACATCCAGACGCTCTTTACATCTATATGTTGTGTGTCCAAAACAGTTTGGCTTTTGATAGTGCTGCAATACAAAGTGTCTCTTTCCCAAAATGTCACACTGTTCTTTTGAAAAAGGTTGTAACAAAGCGACAGTAGAGATAAACACCTTTCAGCCCATGTAAGGCCACAGCTGTGGTGACAGCACCTGCCTCACCAACAGCTAAAGAGAGCCCAGCAGTGTTTTGTATGCAGTGTGAAAGCAGCCTCAGTGAAACCATAGCCAAGGATCTTGGCAGAAAACAGCGCAGAGTGCCTGTAAATTACTCTGTAAGTTTCCTCTTGGAAAAGAGCCATAAAGGAGATTGCTTTGCTGTCAGCATGAAACCCCTTTCCATCATATGAAAGATGTCTCTCAAAATACTTGTCCTCTATCACTTCACAGGTCCTTGGGTGACTTTGTCGGAACCTTTGAATGTTTCTTTTTTTGAACCGAGCCAAGACTCACAGCAGAAACCTGGGGGGGGGACAAGTGTAAGGAGTGGACTGCAAATTCCGCCAAAAGTGCATCTTTTAAGTTCAGTGAGTTCATGTGACTTTCTGAGGACTCTGTGCTAGAAATGGAAAAGGAAAATGCAAGCTGCTTGTCAAACTAGGACTTAAACATTACAAGTCCACTTCCACACCACAAAGAGCTTAATGGGTGTCCAGGAAAGAGGAGGCTTCTCTTACAAAGATTGTTTTGCTCCTGGCTGCTTATTTTACACACTGATGTGTTTGACTGTAAAAGTGACTCCTGTATAAGCATCTTTAAGAGGAATCCTGGCTTGGCATATTTATGTTAAAAAAAGATATGCCT
Organism: Archocentrus centrarchus; assembly: GCF_007364275.1. Lineage (NCBI taxonomy): Eukaryota > Metazoa > Chordata > Actinopteri > Cichliformes > Cichlidae > Archocentrus > Archocentrus centrarchus. The sequence goes on along the minus strand of NC_044363.1, from coordinate 15,268,110 downwards.
TTATTTTTTATGTTTACAGTTTTGGAGTTCTTTTCAGCTGTAAGTCTACAATAACTTTAAACATTTTAAAGCTGGTTTTAAAATAGCGCTTCTACGTCTTATAAGACAAGTAGAAACTGAAACTCAAATGGAAGTTAAAAGTGGGGAAATTAAATTTGCAAAATTAATGATCAGCCACATTATAACAAAATTAACTTTCCATCCATTTTCTTCCACTTATCCTTTTCAGGGTCTTGTGCAGGTATAATAAAAAATCTACTTGTAGTCTTCCAGCCGAAACATCTCCATGAATTTGCGCTTGAAATTTTCCATTGAAATGCACATTGTTTTAACCATATATCATTAGGTATTAGAGAATTTGTCTCCATCCATCCATCCATTTATCCTCTTCCACTTGTCCTGTTCAGGTTGGTGGGGGGGCTGGAGCCTATCCAAGCTGTCATGGGGCGAGAGGCAGGGTACACCCTGTACCGGCCGCTAGCTTGTCGCAGGGCTAACACAGAGACAGCCATTCACACCTATGGGCAATTTAGAATCACCAGTTAACCTAACCCCACTACCTGCATGTCTTTGGACTGTGGGAGGAAGCTTCACACAGAACGAGTTCGGCCTGGTGGTAAATTAAAACCCAGGACCTTGTTGCTGTGAGGCAACAGTGTTAACCACTGTGCCATCACACTGCCAATGAGTTCGTCTTACTTGAAAGACAAATGAACTCAACTCCAAAGAAGAGCTTTGAATGTCCTTCAAGAAGCCTGGAGAACTATACCTGGAGACTACTTAAAGAAATTCCTATATATGTGAATCTAAAGTAATATTAAAATTCAATAGTAAACTGGGGAAAAACAGTTTGTGCTTCTGTCGATACAACAGCTGTTAAACTAATGAAAATACAACTTAAAGTCCAAAGTGTATGCCTGCTTCCTTTGCAATTTTTCCAAAGGCATTCAATGGGCTAGATTGGACTCTTGGTGGACCAACTCTGGCCCCCAGACCATGGGTTTCACCTCTTTGTTTTAATACATTATCCAGTGTTGTATAGCCATATAGGTCTCACAAGGTTAAAGCTCCAGCAACACTTGTAGTATATAGAATTTAATTATTATTTTGACCTACATGTTTCGGCTTGTGGCCTTCATCGGGATCATCGTGAGGCCATAAGGCAAAAGGTGCTGGAGCTTTAACTTGTTTAGGCTTTATGCTTGTCTTTGTGTGGAAATAGATAAAGTCGTGCCAGAAACCTGGACGACATCTGCTGACAAGGCTTTTGGCAGCCCATAGGGGTGAGCAGCACCAACGCTCACCCACACAGACCTTCTGAGCTGTCGACTCCGTGAAATCCCCTTGGGAACGTTTGATTGTGTCAGTGAAATGGTCACGATAGAGAACACCAGAGGAAGGAAAACACATCTTAAAGCAGTTATGAGCTAAAACATTTCAAAAAGACAAAGGCATCAGGGAGAGCTCAGGCTTTTCTTTTATTATTCCTGTAAGGACTTTTGAAGATCGATCTTTTCTGTCTGGCAGCAGCATTTCACTCACTTCAATGAGGAATAATGCAGTGTGTGTATAGCTGTGGAAATGGATTATTATAATTAGAATAGTTTCCCATAAACTCTCAAAACATGTACATCACTGAAAGCTTTCAGAGGACTGTCTTGCGTTGACTGGAAATATTACTCTGATAGGACAACTCGTGTAAAATCCCCCCTTACTGATACATTCATGTAAAAAATAAAATGACACACACAAAACTCTTTGGAAACACTTAAAAAAAGAAGGCATACAGTGTGAGAAAATGAGGACATACACTATCCTCAGTGGCCAACAGAGGAATGTAATGATCATTCATTTTAAAAAGAGAAAAACAGAGTGATCAGTGCTGTGATCATAGCAGGAATGTAGATCAGGTTTACAGGCAACCGGAGTAACACATTTATCAAACCATATGTTTCCTACATCTACAGCAGCATCCCACTTATACAGAAGAGAGAGAGGGGAGAAAATATAAATGGAAATTTTGCAAAAGGATATGTAAGTATTTACATGTACACCAAACAATCCAGGTGCTTTAGATGATTATTTTAAGGTACATTTATTTGCTAAGAATGCTATGTTCCTGTTCCATCTTTAAAATGGCTTTAATTTATTGATTTGTAACAATTACAGCCAAATACACTCGCCAGCCACTTTATTAGGTACACTTTGCTAGTACTGGGTTGGGCCCTGCTTTGCCTTCAGAGCTCCCCTAATTCTTCACACAGATTCAACAAGGTGCTGGAAACATTCATCAGAGATTCTGGTCCATATTGACATGACGGCGTCACACAGTTGCTGCAGATTTGTTGGCAGCACATCCATGATGAGAATCTCTTGTCCTGCCACATCCCAAAGGCTCTTTATTGAATCGAGATCTGGTGACTGTGGAGGCCATTTGAGTGCAGTGAACTCATTGTCATGTTCAAGAAACCAGTTTGAGATGATTTGAGCTTTGTGACATGGTGTGTTATCCTGCTCGACGCAGCCATCAGGAGATGAGTACACTGTGGTCATGAAGGGATGGGCATGGTCAGCAACAATACTCAGATAGGCTGTGGGGTTTAAATGATCCCCAGTTTGTACTAAGGGGCTCAAAATGTGCCAAGAAAATATCCCTCACAGCATTAAACCATCACCAGCCTGAACCACTGATAAAAGGCAGGACGAATCCACGCTATCATTATGCTTATGCCAAATTCTGACCCTACCATCCAGATGTTACAACAGAAATCAAGGCTCACCAGACCAGGCACATTTTTCCAGTCTTCAGTGCTCCGTTTTTTTGTGAGCCAGTGTGAACTGTAGCCTCAGTTTCCTGTTCTTAGCTGACAGGAGTGGCACCTAGTGTGATCTGCTACTGTAGCTTATCTGCTTATAGGTTCAACATTGCACATTCAGCAGTTCTCTTCTGCATACTGTAACAAGCTGTTATATGAGTTACTGTTGCCTTCCTCTGAACTCTGACATCAATACGGCATTTTCACCCAGAGAACTGCTGCTTACTGGATACTTTCTCTTTTTCAGACCATTCTCTGTAAACTTTAGGGATGGTTTTGTGGGAAAATCCCAGTAGATCAGCAGTTTCTGTCACACTCGGACCAGCTTGCCTGGCACCAGCAACCATGCCATGTTCAAAGTCACTTAAATCACCTTTCCTCCCCATTCTGATGGTTTAAGCTATGGGCTATTTAACAGGTCACTCCAACCCTGTGCTGGGCTCAGATATCTTTTCATTAAGATGCTCAGTTTAAACTTCAGCAGGTTGTCTTGACCATGTACACATTCCTAAATGCTCTGTGTTGCTGCCATGTGATTGGCTGATTAAATATTTTCATTAACAAGCAGTTGAACAGGTGTAACTAACAAAGTGGCCAGTGTGCATATGTAGGTAAGGGTGAGCAGATTGTTTTATTTAGATCAGTGCTGATTTCTGTAGAACATGTAGGTGAATACTGGCGTACAAACAGCAGAAAAGTCACCTGCTGGTACTTTTTTAAAAAAAAAAAAAATAGTGTAACATAATGTAAATTTACCAGTAAAATTACTTTAAAAGCAACTGGGCTTTTTTGCAGAATATGTTCAGTCATAAGACTGACGAGGCATTTAGCTTAGCAGAGTCGAAATAGGTTGAAACAAAACTGGTCTCTGCAAAAGGTTAACATCTTATACCTTGTTTAAGTTATAGAAAAATGTGCAAAAATAATAATTTGTTATTGTGGTCAGGTTATGTGTCTATGTCTAGTAGTATTTCCATCCATGGCAGGGTAGTTGCACCTCTGGTCTTAACACTAATATATGCTACTGCTGTTTCTTATTTAACTCTCTATAAGAAAACGAATAAATGTATTCTTTAAAAATAAATATAACATAAGGCAGAAAACTGTGATTTCATCATTCAAGTAGCCCATAAACACTGAATTTTGCATCAAGGTCAAAATTATAGTAAAACTGGGCTAAATGTGGCTAATATTTTTTTTTTTTTTTACCTCTAGGTTATGCATACACACATTTTAACAATATTTTAATGGCTATATATCCACATTCAAATTCAGACTCTTGATATAAAGTCACTGAAAATCTCAAATCTCCAACTATTACACTTTGTTTTATCTACCCACACGGCCCTTTTATATATAGTGTAACTCAAAGTGTAATTTTCGAGTAATGGCAGTAACATCCACCTGAAGCTTTAGAGTGTGTTCAACTAAAAATAAACTAAAAATAAAAGTTAGATATGACACATGTACCTACTCACATTAAAAAATATATATATATTACTACTTGCTCAGAACAAAATTAGCCTTGTAGTGCCCCTGTGCCTGAAGCTGTGTTAGGTTGCCAGTTGTACTCTCTTCAGTTCATTTCTGTCCTATGCGTGCATTGTGGGTAATGTGGTTCTTTTGTGGAGTCCATTCACCAAGTTTCCCTCTGCAGGATCCAGTCCATCCACCTGTTTTGCCTGGGTTACCTATTTGCTCTATTGAAATGTCCCAAATGGCACCACATTTAAGACGGACTTGGTTATTCTGGTCATTTCTGGCTCCAATGTTCCCGTTAATCCACCTTGACAAGTGTCTGAGTGAAAGGTAAACCATCGGGAGTTTTTACATGAGTCTACCTCAGTAAGATCGCTGTACATGTTGACTTTTTCTGCTTTAGGAGTCCATTGGGAACTGGATGCCCAATATGGTATTTAGCAAAATCATAGTGAACGTAACCATGTAGTCAATGTCATTGAGCTCACCGGAGGTCTAAATTGCTTCAAAGTTAAATAAAATGGAAAAAAAAAATCATGTTACATATTTAGGACCTCCAGGACTCCTCCATTGAGCTGTAATGGTAGAAAGTGGAGCTAAAGTACTATACAAAACTCTTGAATCATCCTTCATTTCTTTACATTTTACTTCCAAGGAGCCAGACTTCCTTGTTATTTTTTAAAGTGGTCTTGAGCAATAGTTCTCCAGGCATTATGAAGGTCTTTCAAAGTTTTTCTTTGGACATTGGCTGCTTTTTCACTAATTTTCAGTTCATTCCTTGAACTTGACCATTTTTCAGAGGAATGCATTTTGTGTTTGTTGTTGTTGTTGTTGTTGTTGTTGCTGATTTTGATCCACCATCTGAAAAGCGTCTGATTTTCAGTAGCTTCATTTTTGAGCATAACTATGATCCCAAAGACATGTCTGCCCAGAGGCCAGACCCCAAAATTATTGAAGCAGTGTGGGATGATCTTGACAGAGAACAGAACAAAAGGCAGCCAACATCCAAAGAGAATTTTTCAATGTCCTTCAAGAAGCCTGGAGAACTATTCCTGAAAACAATTCAAAGAAATTACAAGAAAGCTTGTCCAAGAGAGTTTAGGCCATGTCGAAGACTAAAGGTGGTCATACCAAATATTCACTTTCAAGCTCATTAGAATTGCATAAACTCTTTGCCTTGTATACCATATTTTTTGTATTGTATGTTTGCACATGCTTCAATACATCACTGCACCTATATCCCATTTTCCTAGCAAAATATTTAAAAAATAATAAATCAGGATTCAAGACTTTTGCACAGTACTGAAGATGTCAACACAAGAAAAATAATGAGGGAGGTTTCATCTAAGTGCGCTGGATTAAAAATACAAAGAAAGATGTTGGACACCAAATAACTGAGTGATAACTGTCTCTGTGATTCTTGTCATTGCATATTGAGAAGAGAAGGCTAAGGGGCAGATAGGTGACCACAGACATGAAGGGAGAAAAATGAAATGATCATCTTTCTAAGGCCTTTGTAAGGGAGGTTTATTTAGGAAAGAAGCCCAAAACAAAACAAAAAGAATTTAATCATGGGAGCCCTCAAATGAGCATCTTTAATGGGTGCAATCTTTGTTAGCCTTACACCCAAGTTCAAGGTGTTCTTCTCCACCATCTACCAGCTTTTTTGTTGAAATTCGCCAAACATCCCACCTCTGTATCCTTTCTAAGAAAAGACATCAGTGGGCTACCACCAGTTTTCAGTCAGAGGGCTGATATCTCAGTCCATCAGCCGCCTCCCTCTGATCCTTCACTCCACAATCTTCAGTCTTCCCAGATCAACAGAGACAGCGGCGGTCACTCTTGGTCACTTCCTCAGATGAGTGAACCACATTGGGCACAAACCCACTCTTCACGCCCTCCCAGCCCTCCTGGATGGTGATGTCACCAGACCGAACCAGGGCAAAGATGTCTCTGGTCAGCTCGGTGAAGGCTTGCTCCACATTGATGGCGTCACGAGCTGACGTCTCAACATAGCGCATCCCGTATGCCCCTGCCAGTTTCTCAGCTTCTTGGCGGGTCACCTACAAGAGCAAATGAGTTAAGATGAGTGTTTCTCATGTAGGAAATGGGCTGTCAAGATTTAGTGGATGAAAGACATGATTTGAAAACCAAACCACTTGTTGAACTTGGTTCTTGTTGAGCTAAGTGCAAGGCCTGAGAAGACATTTAAAATTATAGTTTCATTTGGATTGGATGCCTTTCATACAGAAACAACAATTTAAGTGAACCACTTTAGCCTAGTTTATGCTTGAAGTAAAATAAAGTAAATATAAGTGTTTTGTAGTTTCATATTTCTGCGCCAACACAACATTATGTGTCATATTGTGATCTATCCTAAGCTCGTAAAACACAACTAAAAAGCCAAAACCAATAAAAGGTTAAAACACTGCCAATTCAGGTATTTCTGATCCCTGTAGTTGAGTGCATCGCTATTATATTTTCCTTATTCAACATTCAGAAATATAAGGAAATGAACAGGAATAGCTAAAAGTGTTTCAAAGTTATGACAAAACTTGCACAGAACATTTTAAATTTTAAATTGTACTGCATTGTCTGTTTTCTTACAAAGATCAAAGAGAGGAAAAACTATACTGCTCCTACAGTTACTCTGCAGTGTGTTACAATGATCACATATGCCTGATTCCACACCTGTACATAATGATTATTTGCTACTGCTGCAAAATAAAATTGAAGCATCACTGACCAATTTGAGATAGCAACTTGAGTAGCTGGTAAATGAGGCCTCTAACATGAAATTATGTGAGTGAGCAGATCAAGATCAGAGCAAAGTGTCTAATACAGGAAATGTTGCATAATTTTCTGGTTCATTTGAGTTTAATCCTGCTCTTACAGCATTGGGGTATTAATGTGGACACAGTGTTACGCTGAGCATTTTGCACTGTCGTGCTATTTTCTTTCTGTCTGCCCACTGCCACAAAACAACAAACTGTAACATATTGCCTCTGAACTAAATAAGTGCTGATCTAAATGTGAACAAAAAAGTTATTTTTAAAATTGTTACTTTGATGCACTGCATATTGTGTAACCTCTTGCAACAGAGGAAAGCGCCTATTTTCATCCAGTTTTCATCCAGTTTACAGTGTACACACCTGGCGCTGTGCCTCCAGGTCACACTTGTGGCCCACCAATAGGAAGACAATGCTGTGTGGCTGGACATGACTACGAGCCTCCTCCAGCCAATCATGGACATTCTGAAAAGAGCGGCGATTGGTGATGTCAAAGAGGAGGAGCCCACCCACAGAGTTACGGTAGTAAGCCCTGGTAATGGACCTGCAAAAGAAGTGAAGTGGAGGGAAGCATTTAACATTAATGCTGCATGCAGTTATTTCACCAAGTATAATAAACACACATGAATATCATGACATGAAGTGAAACAGATAAAGCAGTGGTCAGTCAGGATAGTTAATGCAACAACCATCCAACTTTCTGTTCACACATAGCATTTATGAAGTTCACAGTACCAATAAATTAGTAGAGTTCTGTTGAGTAAGCAGGGCATCAGTGCTTGTCCAGTGAAATCTAAAAATTAAATTAAAAGGTAACAAAATGAAAATAATCTCTCTTTTGGTCTCAAAGTTCATAAAGCTTCTTGCCTGTTTGTATAAATACTTTAAATCACTGCCATTTTGTGGTCGCAGTTGACAATTGTCTCTGGAAGCAGGATTATCTTTGCTTGACTACAAGCCACTGCAATCTGTATGGGGGGCCAGCGTTTTGATGGGAATGTCTGTGTCCCATTAACAATGGCTTGAGCTTGTCAACCTGAATGGCCAGCAGCTTGCAGCTAGTTCCTTGACCAGTTGGTAAGGTTGGTAGGCTGCTGACTGTCACCAGGTAAAACCTGTTACGAAGAGGGAGCTGCACCAAACCCTCCTTGTGATTGCTTTGGTAGCTAGCAGATTGCCATGGTTGCCCATAGACTGCTTAGAAGACACCGAACACTTGGCATTTACTCTCCAAGCTATAGTGAATCTTTTAAAAAGTGCAACACAAACCAGAAAAATTCATCTTGAACGTATCACCTTCAAAGTTATTGCTGCACATTTCAATAGGCGCAGTTTTTACTCTGAGGATGAATGGTCTCCATTTCTGGTTTGCTTCGTACTTTTCACAGTTTCACTACCACTTGGTGGCTGTGGCTGAGAAGGTAGAGCAGGTAATCTGCTAATCAGAAGGTTGGTGATACGATCTCTGGCTGCTGCAGCCTGCATGCCAAATTATCCTTGGGCAAGATACTGAACCCCAAGTTGCTCCTGATGCACTCAATGAGGGTATGAACGTGTGTGTGATGAATGAGACATGCTGTATGAAGCACTTTGAGTAGAAAAGAGCTATACAAGAATCTGTCCATTTACAAGTTGGAATCCATGCAAATTACAGGTACAGTGCCTTGCGAAAGTATTCGGCCCCCTTGAACTTTTCAACCTTTTGCCACATTTCAGACTTCAAACATAAAGATATAAAATAAAAAACAAGTGGGACACAATCGTGAAGTGGAATGAAATTTATTGGATGTGTCCAACTTTTTTAACAAATAAAAAACTGAAAAGTGGGGCATGCAATATTATTCGGCCCCTTTACTTTCAGTGCAGCAAACTCACTCCAGAAGTTCAGTGAGGATCTCTGAATGATCCAATGTTGTCCCAAATGACTGATGATGATAAATAGAAGCCACCTGTGTGTAATCAAGTCTCCGTATAAATGCACCTGCTCTGTGATAGTCTCAGGGTTCTGTTCAAAGCGCAGAGAGCATCATGAAGACCAAGGAACACACCAGGCAGGTCCGAGATACTGTTGTGGAGAAGTTCAAAGCCGGATTTGGATACAAAAAGATTTCCCAAGCTTTAAACATCTCAAGGAGCACTGCGCAAGCAATCATATTGAAATGGAAGGAGTATCAGACCACTGCAAATCTACCAAGACCCGGCCGTCCCTCTAAACTTTCATCTCAAACAAGGAGAAGACTGATCAGAGATGCAGCCAAGAGGCCCATGATCACTCTGGATGAACTGCAGAGATCTACAGCTGAGGTGGGAGAGTCTGTCCATAGGACAACAATCAATCGTACACTGCACAAATCTGGCCTTTATGGAAGAGTGGCAAGAAGAAAGCCATTTCTCAAAGATATCCATAAAAAGTCTCATTTAAAGTTTGCCACAAGCCACCTGGGAAACAGAACCAAACATGTGGAAGAAGGTGCTCTGGTCAGATGAAACCAAAATCGAACTGTTTGGCCACAATGCAAAACGATATGTTTGGCGTAAAAGCAACACAGCTCATCACCCTGAACACACCATCCCCACTGTCAAACATGGTGGTGGCAGCATCATGGTTTGGGCCTGCTTTTCGTCAGCAGGGACTGGGAAGATGGTCAAAATTGATGGGAAGATGGATGGGGCCAAATACAGGACCATTCTGGAAGAAAACCTGTTGGAGTCTGCAAGAGGCCTGAGACTGGGACGGAGATTTATCTTCCAACAAGACAATGATCCAAATCATGAAGCCAAATCTACAACGGAATGGTTCACAAATAAAGGTATCCAGGTGTTGGAATGGCCAAGTCAAAGTCCAGACCTGAATCCAATCGAGAATCTGTGGAAAGCACTGAAGACTGCTGTTCACAAACGCTCTCCATCCAACCTCACTGAGCTCGAGCTGTTTTGCAAGGAAGAATGGGCAAAAATTTCAGTCTCTCGATGTGCAAAACTGATAGAGACATACCCCAAGCGACTTGCAGCTGTAATTGCAGCAAAAGGTGTTGCTACAAAGTATTAATGCAAGGGGGCCGAATAATATTGCACGCCCCACTTTTCAGTTTTTTATTTGTTAAAAAAGTTTGACACATCCAATAAATTTCATTCCACTTCACGACTGTGTCCCACTTGTTGTTGATTCTTCACAAAAAATTAAAATTTTATATCTTTATGTTTGAACCTGAAATGTGGCAAAAGGTTGAAAAGTTCAAGGGGGCCGAATACTTTCGCAAGGCACTGTAACTACAGCCACTCATTCGTGGCCAAAGCAGTCACAAGGAGTTTTTGGTGCAGCACCATATACCTCTTTGCAACCATTCACACAACCTCCAGCAACTACTCGCCAACCAGTTGTGGAAAACACACTTTTCTGTTGCAACCACCACCACCAGTTGCAACTGGTGGTGGTGGTTGCTGACCAGTCTCTAGGGCTGCATGACTAGGCCTTTAGCAATCAATTTCCCAGCAACTGTCAGCAACCTCCAATGACTACTTCCAACTGCTCGGTGAATACAGAGGTTGCCAGGGGGTTGCCAACTGGTCTCTAAGTGACTAAGGCCTTAGCACAGTTACACAGTTGGATAAGCAACTAAAGGGCGGATATATTCTTATATTATTCTTAAAATATTCTTATATTTTAAAAAATAATGTTTCAAAGGAAAAAGACAGAAAAGAGTTATCACCCATCTTGGGCAACATTGTCCTGAGTTTGTGGTGTATATAATATATAATATATATATAACGTATATGATCATACTGCTAAGCATCCAGAGCCACTGTGTGAAATACAATAACTACACATTACTGCTGGAGCAGATCTTTTTTTCTAACTTAACAAAAACGTTAAAAGTTAGTTAATGAAATACCTCAGGCTTTGATGTAACTTTGGGTTAGTTTACAACAATATATCCATAATATCCATTATATATTCAGAATAAACAGGAAAATAAGCCATATGAGTAAAGAAAATAAGACAGATAAACCCAAAGACAGAAGGTGTGAACACAGAAGAAGATGGAGGTGTCAGGAGGGTATCAATACAAAATTTTAGACCTGGTATCAGTTTAATACCAAGTGGAAGCTGGATCTGTGGTGTTGTTTTACATAACTATAATTCCTCTTTGCAGTCTGACTGGGAGGAAAAGCTCTGCTAGATTTTGACAAGATGTGACAACTTGCACACACACAGACACACATCAACCGCCTCATGATGCGTCTCTCTTCCTCACAGAGCGCACGCGAATATAAATATAACTGGAAAGACAATTAGAGGCTTGCAGTGGAGACGGAAAGAGAGACGTGTCTTGAAAGAGGAAGAAGGAGGATAAGCTGACAGAGAGGAGACAGTAAGAGAGGAGGAGTGGATGGCAGAAAAACCTGAGCCAGTGAGTGATTCATTTGATCGGACACACACGTAGTTTATATGTATTTATAGAAGCAAGAACCACGCAGATCAAACAACAATGACTAAGAGATCTGCGTCGCTGGTAGGGAAGAAGTGAACAGAGGATTGTGTGGCGGATTAAAACAGGCAAAAACTGCTGCGTCACAAATTCCCAAAATAGTGGATTTTAAATACTTTCCCAAAATGGCTACTTTGGTCAACCTTGGTGGGCCAAGAGAGGATAATCCACTACAACTCCAGCACATACAAGATAAACACACAAGTGACAAAGGAACAAATTTATGATTCAATTCTTGTCTGCTGCATGTAAGATAATTTATTAGGGTGACAATGTCCTCTATTTCAGTCATTACCAACAGATAAAGGAAAAAGACCAAAGAAAACAGTTCATCTGTCCATTTTCCCTGTTCACAGGTTTCAGCCTCTTTGTACCTTTGTAAGATATAAATATTTGACAAATGCATAGCATTACAAATGGCTAAATAATTAAATAAATGAGCTGTTCTTAGAAACTCTGAGTAGAAGTAGAGTAAATGACTATTATTACCAGCTGATTAATACACTTTTAGTAAATACAGTATGTATGTGGGATCGTGTGGGTGACTTACTACAAACAATTACATCCTCAAATCATTTGCATTATAAACTCCTTCTTGTGTGTGTGTGTGTGTGTGTGTGTGTGTGTGTGTGTGTGTGTGTGTGTGTGTGTGTGTGTGTGTGCGTATGTTTATAATACCTTGTGGGGACAATTTTCCTGACATATACTACGTTGTGGGGACCAATTGCTCCTTGTGGGGACTGGAACCTTGTCCCCACAAGGGGAAACCCTGTTTTTGGGTCAGGGGTCAGAGTTAGGGCTAAGGTATGAATTGAGTTTAGGTTAGGGTTAGGGTTAGGTATGTGATGGTTAGGGTTAGGAAAAGGGTAAAGGTAAGGTTTAGGCTGTAGAAATGAATGGAAGTCAATGGAAATTCCCCACAAAGATAGCAAAACACACTGAACACCAACAAGCTGAACTCAATTCTTCTCATTAGTTGTCAATATGAAAATGTGAAATAATAAAAATGATTGTGAACAAAATATGCATATTTTTGCAAAAGTTCAAAGACTTTTAACTTTATACAAGTACATATAAATGTATTTATTTTTGCTTTCTTTCAGGTCTAGTTGAGCTGAGTACTGTGGCTTTTATTATGCAAACAGTTTTATTTACTTTGTTTCATTTGATTTTTTGTTTATATTTTGTTCTGTATAGCATATATATATATATATAATATGCTATACAAATGAACTGTGACTTGACTTGACAAAGTGCTATTGGTATTTTACTTTCAGTTTAAGTACTTAACCTGTGGCCCTTGAGCCCTTTTTTCTGGTTCAGTGAGATAAAGCTAGTCTGTTTTGGGCTAAGGACAGTGGACAGGTCATCTGTATCTGGATTTGTTAAACTTCTTCAATAAGAATGTGAAACTTCTTCGCTATTGACGTCTAAGTAAGAATGTTTCTGTACAACTGACTTGAGAGAAACAGCAACTTTGTCATATGCAAACAGGCCCTTGCCTTACAGTTTGGTATTCAGCTTATTCATTAGTGCAGTCACATCAACAGGAAATCCAAGATCTGCCTTCTATTCTGCATTTGAGTGCTGGAATGTCCTTCCTTCTCACAAAACTCTCAAATTTCTACTCTCAGGTCCCGCTTTCATTTTAGCACTTTGCCCGGGCCACCTGACAGGTGTGTGGTAGCCTGTGTCACCATGTTCAGTTTCATGCTCCTCCAAAAGTGCAACAAACTGTCTGTGATTCAGTGATCTTGGCCTGATCAAGTTTTGAAGTGTTTTGGTTACGTCATCAGCAGCACGGTTCATTTTTAGCGCGGACTTCCACAACGCCTCCTGGTGTTTTAATACAATGTGAAAATACCAATTCCAGTTCTGGGTTCATTTCAGCCACTTTATCGTTGGACAGCCATCAGTTGTAACACCTGCAAGTTTGTCCCATTTCAGCCCCAGCCTATCCAATCATGCAGTTACTGTACCTCCATGAAAAAAATCACTTCCTCCTATAGTCCCTTTCATTGAGCTCATTGCTGCCTGCTCCTCCATTAAAATCATGATTTTCCTCGAGTTGTTTTGTTACAGTTCACCTATTATATTAAATTGCTACTAATGTGCCCTGATTTCCTTTAGAAGGATGTTAGCTTAGAAATCCTTACACAGCAGTAAGAAAATAAAACATGATTTTCTGATTCTATAACTTTAAAGGAAATCATCTGAGAAGCGAAACTGAAGTAATGTCCTATTCATCTATGTGAAGTGCCTCTCAGGAAAGTGACTGGATCACAGATTTATTTCTAGGAAAAGGCCTCGTGATGTTCGGGCTGAAAAAGGTTTGAGACGTCCTTCGGTCTCAGAGGGACTAGGTGCCGTTGCCATAGAGACACTCATCATGCTGACAGGTGAGACCCCTCCCCTTCTGTTAAGATGATGAGCTGTGCTGTGCAAAGGTGCATTTTAGCCTATGAGGCATATATTATTATGGCTTTTTTTGCCCTCTGTGTATTGCAGGTTCTGTTCTGATGGAGAAATATCTTTAACACCAGATATTAAATTAATATTTGAACAAATTAACTTGCCAAGCATATATCAGAAAGTTAATACGACAGTTCAAATGCACACTAACATAATTTCAGACAGTGCATGAAAAATAAAAACACTTCAAACTATGACAATTTAAATAATGTGAGTAGACTGAAATGACTGAAATAAAAAGGAAATCTCTAGTGACAAATAAAATTGGTCATTTAAAATACATTTCAACTACAACAAGATCAAAAATAGCAATAAAACACTGGGTTTCATGTTATTCTGGCACATTCTCTGTAAGCACTGAAGGTTAAAAGAAGGTCTTAATGGAGGTTATACTGACAAGGGTAAAAGGGTAAAGCTGGCATAAAATGGAAGATAATAAAGCATCTGAGGGCAGAGTGATCACAGGCCTGTTTGCCAACTGCAAAGCATCACCCTGATCTCCTTTGCCGTGTTTGTTAAGCACAGCATTTGATATGCATACGGCTTATTTAGCAGGTCACAAATACACAGCAGTGGCAGCACAGATGAAAAGTTAACCATCTTGGATTGTTAACTCAGGGTCGGTGGGGCTGCTCTGACTTTCCGAGTGGGAAATCCGAGTCCATGGTACTTTTCTAGAAAAAAATTCTGACTGGGAACTCTAAAATTCTGACTTAATCTAGAATGCACCATTAGTGATTACCGGTAACATACCTGGCATTTCAAAGCTTTCTTCCAACTAGAATAAAATACATCTTTAACTCTTTTCTGATTGAAAGACTAATTTCCCTTTCTTTATCACTCTGACAGGGGATTTATTCTTCTGTGTTGGGGGTTTGTGGTTAGGTCATAACCACAACCCCCTACGCCATCACCTGATGTGTACACAAACTATTGGAATGGATGTAAGGGAATGTAACAAAGAAATGGAAAAACTTGAGAGACAAATATGTTTGCCTCTAGAAAAAAAAAAAAGACCATCACGAAGAGTGGGGACTCAGGAGGGGAAGAAATTCCAGTATTTTATTTGTTTCTGTCATGGCTGGCACAATGTGTAAAACACTGGGACATGACCACAAGGTAATTAACACATAGAATGCACCACACAAAAGCATGAACGCTGGCATCAGCAGATTCATCAGCAGTGAAAGTGAGACACTTCCACAGCAGCCATTGTACCTGTGGAAGCAGTAAGCAGCACTGTGGGCCCTGAATGTGAACTACTAAATATTTTTCTGTTTGTTCTCTTTTATTGCACCCCCAAGCACATTTTTGTTTCATTAAGACTGGAACTCGAGGATAGCCAAGTTTCTGTCATCTGCATATGAGGCATGCAAGTGCAAGTGGCCTTTTCAGTGTTAACATAAAGGTGGTCCATTTCACAGACAGAGTCGCCTGTGGCATCAAAATGATGACTATCAAGTTTTAGGAGCACCTGCAACTGTTTGCTTTTTAGAAACAAGTCGCTGGTGTTTTTCTCTGCGCACATGACCTCAAAGCTCATTGAATACCTGTGCTCCCTGTGCTAATTATTACTGGCAGTTCAAGATCTGAGACATCCCGGCTGTTTTTGTATAGTTCTGAGCTCCTAAGTGTTTCTTAATCACCCAAAACAACATAAACTACACTCTATATGTCACTATTTATACTATATAAACACATCCTCTGCTGCCAAGCAAATAGCATAAATAACCATGTGTTTTTCCATACTGTGGTCAGTCTGGAACTCCAGCAAAAAGATGTAAAGATGTCTGTACCACAGTACAGAATTGTTGTCAAGTGCCACACACCATCACAGCAATGACAGTCTCACACCCTCTCACCTGAAGCGCTCCTGACCCGCGGTGTCCCAGATCTGAAGCTTGATCCGCTTGCCCGGCTCGATCTCCACCAGCCGGGAGAAGAAGTCCACACCGACAGTTGGGTCAGACACCTGGGCGAAGCGGCCCTCCGTGAACCTCCGGATCAGACATGACTTGCCCACCGTGGAGTCCCCGATGACGATCAGCCGGAACTGATAGAGCCATATCGCCTCCATGACTTGGCTTTACCTGTCTGCAGCTCTCCCGTTGTGTGTTTGTGTGTTTGTCTGTTGGTCTGCGGTATAAGTGCTGCTGGTGCACACACACGAGAGAGAGAGAGAGAGAGACAGAGAGAAGAGAGGAATCAACAAACAGCATTAGATTTGGTGTGTGTGTCTTATTTGTTTTTCTTTAAGCATGGTTGTTTCTTTGCAAACCAAATGCCACCATTTGACTCCTCAACTCCTGTTCTCTGTGCAGCGCCGTCTACACCTCCACAGGGTGTAATGTTTGGGTGGAGGTCTTATTTGTAGGCCAGCCTGGCAGTTAGAATGACCCTGACTTCCTTAAAGAAAAGGCAATGAGATTTTTTTCATAAGGGTTTTGGATAATCACAAGAAATAAGCTCTGAGGGAAATAAAAGGTTACAATAATTGCATGTTTTGTTCTGCAAGATTGTCTTCACAGACTAGCGCCTCTTATTTTAGTATGATTTTTGAAGCAGGAATTTAATTCCAGGAAGTAAAATGACTTCAGTATCATCAGCGCTGTATTTGGCATAAGAGTTCCAAAGTTCACACGAGGGGTTTTTACTTGCATATCTCCATTTGTCCAGAGCTTGCATTAAGCACAGACCTTATTTCAAGCATCTAACAAACCCACTCTAAATAACCCACTGACTTTGAAACAAGTGAACCGGAAGTGTGTCTGGGTCTTGGGGCCTATTCCTGCAGCACTGTTGAGTCAGGTGCAATGCAACCAGCTTACAGCGTGATTCGATTAAAACCACGAGGTACAGGAGGAAATCCTCTTATGCTTTTCTAGCCACTTGATGGCTTCAGTTGATGTTTTAATCAAAGCCTGCTTTTTTGGATTATTAGCCATACTCCAATTCACTTATTAACATGAGGCTTTGGCATCTTAATGTGTGACCTTCCATATAATTAGACATAACCAACTGCCTTGTTTGGACTGTTGTAACATTTTGTGCATTCATATCCCCAATTCTTCTTGCTCTTATGCTTCAACCACTGACAGGTAACTAAGTTTGTTTAGGTTCTTCAGTTATTGGTAGAGTTTTGAAATGAGCCTAATATTTCCAATATTTCATGTCACTTTTTATTTTTACTCCTCTACTTTTCAAAAGCAAGTATTCACGTTTTGCTCCACTGCACTTGTCATTTGAAAGAACTGTTAGATTGAAAGTAGATCCTGATAGCTCCGTAATACCAAGTAGCACTGTAAATGGGTTCTCAACGGTTAAAGCATGCCTTATAATAATGTAAAAACTATAATAATGTTGCAACATGAATGAAAGCAAAAGGACTAATTTTGGTGCCCTTTGATGTTCTAAGGATCACTGGGTTGTATCAGTGTTTTCTTTCTCAATTTCTCAAAAAAACATCAAATTAGTATTGATATATAAATTGATATATAAATGATCATTGTACCTATGTAGTGTTTAGATTAAAATACAGAATAATCAGTACTATATCAAATATTTAAATATATCAGAGGCCTTGAATAACTCTCCCACCACTTGAACTCTTCACTTAAAGGCAAAGAACAAACTAGTATTTCCATATATGATCAACTTGTAGCTGAATTTTACATGTAGTCGGTAACTTCAAGGAAAGCGAAGCTGATCTTTAAAAGCCTTAAAACCTGTTTGCATGTTACTGTACTCCATAACTATCAGGTTTAAATGATGTCTAATGGAAACTTACACTCTCTACTGGACACTTTATTAGGTATACCTTACTAGTACCAGGTTCAAAGCTGCCTCAATCCTTTGCAGCACAGATTCAACAAGGTGCTGGAAATATTCCTCAGAGCAGGGCTCTTCAGCTCCAGGCCCCGAGAGCCCAGTGTCCTGCAGGTTTGAGATGTGTCCCTGATCCAACACACCTGAATCAAATGGCTAAAATTACCTCCTCAGTATGCAGTCAAGTTCTCCAGAGTCCTGCTAATGACTTCTATATTTGACCCAGGTGTGTTGAAGCAGAGACATCTAAAACCTGCAGGACAGGGGCTCTCGAGGCGTGGAGTTGAAGAGCCCTGCCTCAGAGATTTTCATACATGTTGACTTGACAGTGTCACACAGTTGCTGCAGATTCATGATGAGAATCTCCCGTACCACCACATCCCCAAGGTGCTCTACTGGATTGAGATCTGGTGACTGTGGAGGCCATTTGAGTACAATGAACACACTGATATCTTCAAGAAACCAGTCTGAGTTGATTTGAGCTTTGCGACATGGTGCGTTATCCTGCTCGAAGCAGCCATCAGAAGATGGGTACACTGTGGTCATGAAGTGATGGATATGGTCAGCAACAATACTCAGGTAGACTGTGGAGTTTAAATTATGTTCAGTTGGTACTGAGGGACCCAAAGTGTGCCAAGATAATATCCCACACACCATTACACCACTAGCAGCCTGAAGCGTTGATCCCATGCTTTCATGTTGTTTTTTCTGACCTAACCATCAGAATTTAGCAACAGAAATTGAGACTCATAAGACTGGGCGATGTTTTACTAGCTATTACTATTGTTACTATTGTTCAGTTTGGTGAGCCTGTGTGTAGCCTCAGTTTCCTGTTAGCTGACTGGAGTGTGTCATCCGATGTGGTCTTCTGCTGCTGTAGCTCATCTGCTTCAACGTTTGAAATGTCACGTTGTGTATTCAGAGATGCTCTTCTGTAAACCTTGGTCACAATGGGTGTTTATTGGAGCAGCTTGCCTATTCTCCTCTGACATCAACAGGGCATTTTCACCACAAGAACTGCCACTTAACACCTGTACCTAATAAAGTGGCAGTTTGCTCAGGCTTATTCTGTACAAGGTTTACAGCATGAAATATTTCAGATCTTTATGGTTTTGCAGAAATGCGCAAGTCAAAAATAGCAGAAGAAATGTTTAATTTGGTCAGTAAAAGTCATTAACAGTATTTCAGTGATTACTAAAGAAGAAGCTTAATGATCATAGTGATCACTGAAAGGTCAGAGTGCAGCAAGATCTAAGTGACTGTCAGCACCCCTAACAGACAGGCAGCATGAAAACTGTAAGTTTTAATCTGTTCCAGTTTGACTTGTTGGTGTGTTAAACAGAGAGAGATGGTTTTGCATCTTTTCTGCTCATCTTTCTGTAAAAGTGAAAGCATGCACGTTATTGGATTGTTTATAGCCTTGTTGGATCCGAAACAATGAGAAAGGAAACCAAATAAAAACGCAGGGAGTAAGAGGCGAAACGTCTCCTAAATTATGTGCTTTAAGTGATTTAATAGAAGCTAACCTGCTCCCTAACAATAGCATAACACGCCTGTCTCCTGTAATACTACAGATCCCCACACCACAGTCAATCCCGACCAGGCCATCAGGCGGGCAGAGAGCCAGCCTCCCATCACCTCATGCGCGTCTCTGTGGAGTCAGGTTGCGTAGATCGGGAGGTATGCAAACATTAGTGGCTGAATCCCTGCTGAATAGCAGCCTGATGAGCTCTCACGCAGTTTGGGGGGGGGGGGGTCCACCACGACACGCAGCGTCCAACATATACAGATGGCTGCGGTTGAGAGACTGACATGATTGCACGCGGGAGGGGGAGGGGGGGGGTGTTATTGACTGCACTTCTTTCCTTTTAAAAAAAATAAAAAATGAGGTGATTTTGTGCGCACAGCTAACAGTTATTATTTACAGTTTGGTGTGAAATGATCAAATCGTGTTGTTTAACAGGCAGCAGTCAACGACATTTAGTCCAAAGCGACTTTTTTTTTTTTTTTACATTTATGAATCCAAATCACATCCATTTAGGGGAATCTAAAGGCCTGCTTCGGATATACTCGTTACAGTCCGTTGTTTTTAGGAAAACGCACATAATGACTGAAAAGCGGTGATCACTTTTAAGCTGAACGGCACCAGGACTATAGAGAGTAAACAGTAAAAGAAAACAGCCTACTAGGAGCAGCAGTGGAGTGCTTCAGGCCAGAATGGTCGCTCCTCTTACGCTGTTCAGGATCAGGCTGTTGAGGGCTCCATGGCACAGCGACATCCGGCTGGGTCGATGCTCGGGGCGCAGCAAAAAATGACCAAAACAGCGTCAAATCCTCCGGGAGTTTGTGTTTGTGTGGAAGCTCGATGATGGAGACCGGTGAACAGCAGGCCCCGGAGGACACAGGGCTGATTTCCTTCTTAATGTCAGGCCCGATCGAGCGCTGAAAGAAAAAAAAAACGCATCCAAGTGCAGGTGCGATTTAAAAAAAAAAAACAACAAAAAAAAAACCGGATCTTGCGCTTTCGCTCTGAGCCACGAATAAACTGCGAGCAGGCCTCTGTTCTCTGTTTCGATCCCCCGAGAAGAGAGGATGTTTACGAGGGCAGGGTGCGGGCTGTCGGAGGGGAATCCCGCCGTATCATTTCGGTGTTTGCTGAGTGTTTGGAGGTTTTCGCTGCTGATGAAATGGCAGCAGTAGCAGCAGCAGCATCATATAGCCTGACTCATCCCGCATCAGTACCACTACCGTAAAGCAGCGCGCAGAGGCGCAACACGAGGAGGCGTGACTGCTTTTAGAGTTGTGGACACATAACTGGCAAATCCGGTCTCCTCCATGTAGCATAACATTAACGCCCAAAAGCTGCATTAGCCCTTTGCAAAAGTACAGAGTACTATATTTATATGATATACAAGAACACGTGACAACATCCTAAATACGTTTAAGTAAAACTGGACTCAAATCTCTGAGAAAGTAACTCGAAGTTGAGAAAATGACTTAAATTTTCGAATTTTAAGAAATTTGGGATAATAAAAGTAAATTTTGATTCATTGAGGGCAAACAAATGTTTGTCAGTGGCGGAAAGAAGTTTCCATAAACACTGTACCTGCAGTATATGTATTTTTTTTTCCTTTGATTTGTTTCTGTTTTTTTGGAGAGCGTGGCCGATAGAAGGAAGCTGCGCACTTACTGCGCCCTTCAAGCGGCACTGCGCAGTCACGGAACAGCCTATGAAAGCGCTGCAGCACGTGGGAGATGTAGTTTTAAGATACGCAGACTGGAGCTCTGTGTGTGTTAGTCATGCTATGGGAACATAAATCTGTTTACACAGACAGCGCGGATGCACAATGTAAATAATGACATTTTCATGTGAAGGAGTTTTTTTTTTTTTAATGGTTAAATAATCTCCAGGAAATGAATGTAAGGCAGTGTAATCTTCTCTAAAGGCAGCAATTTGAAATAGTCAGTGGATTGGTACTCATATAGCACTTTTCTACTCTATTACTGTGATATATATATATTTTTTTTTGCTGCATTCCTCATTTACCTATTTACACACACATTCATACAAACCCCCCTTTTTTTTTGTGCCTGCACTTTGCAGCTAATATTCACACACTCACGCGCTAATGATGCATCGGGGTGACTTAGGGTTCAGTAGCTTGTCCATGTAAATTGGAAGAGCCAAGGATCAAACCACCGACCTTCCAATTAGTAGACGACCTGCTCCACCCGATGAGCCCCAGCTGCACAGCAGAGTAATTGTAATACATGGGCCAGGCACCATTAGGTAAGTGGTTCCTGATTTTTTTTAACTGTAGGGACAGTGGAAGAAAGCAAAATGAAAATGGGATATAAGTCTGACTTAAATATCACAAAGCTCACATTCACACTTGCCAAAGGGTACTTCAGCATCTGGACTGGTCAGGGATTGAGCCAACCACTCGCTTCGAATGTTATCAGTCCATTTGATAATATTCGAAGCGAGTGGAGCCAACGACCTTCAGTTTGGTAGCTTCCACCTTTGGCACAGCTGTTAAAACAGAGCAAACTAGCTAAGCCTCCAGTTAGCTTTTAAAGATGCCCAAACAAACCTGCTAAGTACAGAAAAAAACTAAAAAACGTGAGTTTACCTCAGACAGGATTATCAGATCTGGATGACAAACCAGCTCGGTTACAGACTCAGCCTTCCCACTCAAAAATAGCCCCCAAAACCCAGAACTGGTGTCACCAGGTAGGCACCAGTGAACAGAGACAGCACAGCAAGTGTATGTTGGTTTGAATGCGCTGATCTGGATTTTGCCTGGCAGGATTGCGTACGGTTTATTTCAAATATTTTCCCAGTTATTCATACAATTTCCATGCTGACCTGCACAAGAAAAAAAAAAACCCGCCTGAGGCAGCACTTCAGCAGCCCAGCTCCACAGGAGAAAGATGAAAACCCTGGACTGCTGCTTCTGCTTTAAAAGCAAAGCCTGGTCACACAAAAAAAATGAAGGTGAGCTAATGAAAGTCCACAGCATTATATTTGAAAGCGCTCTTAGTTCACTCTTACTTTTGCACTATTATTTCCCCCTTTGCGCTGAAGTCTGGTGAAACGCTTAAAACACTGTATGCACAGTCCATTTTCCTGCGGTTGAACCGCCCTCTGTAGTTTCTGCTGGTTTACTGAGTCATCCTCAAGTAAATAATACTTTATTTAAAACCACTGAAAAATGACAAAGTTCTCTTGAGCCCAGCGACAACAAATAAAACTAAACTTTGAGACTGAAAGACGCGTCAGACGCCTCAGGGGCGTTTCTGTCACGAAGCAGCGTTAAATACGTGTTGTGTGTTTAGGACAAAAACACACACACACACACACACACACACACAGACAGTATGGGGGCGTGGTTCCCTCAGGCAGACAGCTGCGACACAAACTGTCAGACTTCTCGTTGCAGTCTCTGCTCCGAAGTTGTGGGAGGAGGAGAGGAGAAGCGCACGCTGACCGCACCTTCATCAGATAAACGCACTTCGTTTTTCTGTTTTTCATCTTCTCGGAGTTTTACATCTTCTTCTTCTTTATTTTATAGCTTCAACTTTGAAACAGCTCGTTCTGGCTGAGACGCAAAGAAACCGACCTGCGATGAAGACTTGAGCAACAGCATACTGGGACATGAACGATGAGAGCAATAATCTGATGTAGATTATTACATCAGATTGTTCGTGTGCCGCCTCATTTAGCATCTGCAGGCCTCGGGCACACTCGCTTTCCTCTGTTACTTTTAAAATTAACTATCAGTTCTCGATAATGCTTATCTGAATTTAAGAGTCCACTATTACGAGCGGAACTCCACGCGTGACCTCTGATACGGTGACACCGGTCAAACTCGTCGCATTTTGCAACTCTTGTTCATGCGGAACTCATAACTGGAGTCCACACTGTGCCAGCTTATTAACGCACGCTCTCCACCGGAGCGGTAATCATGCAGCACGAACGCCTGCTCAAAGTTTTAGTCATCGGCGATCTGGGAGTTGGCAAAACGTCCATCATAAAGCGGTACGTCCACCAGGTCTTCTCCCAGCATTACCGAGCCACCATCGGAGTGGACTTCGCCCTCAAAGTGCTCAACTGGGACCACAAGACGGTGGTGAGGCTGCAGCTGTGGGACATCGCCGGTGCGTAATGATTACTGTTGTTTGGGGGTGGAATTGTAGCCAATTAGACACCTCTGTTTGGCTTAGATTTACCCGTTACCCGCACAAGCAAATACACACAGTCACGCACTCAAGAAACAATATCAAGAAAAATATTAATAATAGACGCAGAAGTGCCACTCATAAATATTCGGGTATTTTCTAAAACAAGTCAAAGCCAAATTGTATTGAGTTAATGAACATCGGCTCGGTAGTTGTCGACAGGCAGACATGCTTCTAATTCTCTTGAGAGCCTACATTTAAAAAAGCTTTAAGATTGTGACTGCAGTGTGAAAACATGTGAATCATTCAAATATGACCCCAAACAGCGACACACATTAACCAAGTACTGTTTACAATTGTGAGACATTTGTTATTTACATGTTTTCAGCTTTTTCGGGAAACCGGCAGCTTTTTAGTAATACAAAACTGGCAGGGTGTGTTTCCTGTGTCAGCAGTCAAGCTCATGAAACTCATGAACTCTTTAGATTTTTGGTGCAGATTAAAAAATCAGCTTTGGAGGAAGATTACACTCTTCTCAGGGTCCCTCTTTTTACAGGTAAAACAGCTCAGGCTTTGTGCTCCAGACTCCCACCGAGGCCAATGTTCAGTCTCACTATTATGTCAAAGTGAACTTTATTGTGATCTCAGCTGTATACAAGTATACAGAGAGTTGAAATTGCAAAGCTCGGGGTCCACAGTGTGCACGTGCACACAGTGCAAACCGAACAACACATTGTGCTTCGACACAGAGAACAGTGCAAGTACAAAATACAAGTAAGCAGACAAAATGCTAGTAGAATTAAATTGCATGGTTAATCTGTAACTTACTTCTCCTCCATTTATAGAATATAGAATGATGCTTAAATGAACAGTATTGTGAAAGATATAAATTACATGTGCTACACAGTTGGAATAGTACCCATATTTCATGAGGTCTTCCTTCACAGATCCTCCAGAGAGCCTGTTGCTGCACCAGCACACAGGAAAAAAATAGCACTGAAAACACAACCTTGGCCAGATTGTCCACTATTCTGGATGCATAATGCTGACAGCACTTTTACTAAAGCAAAGGAACTGACTGCGTAACCCCCCCACTGACTAAGCATAACATCAAGAGAGATCCTTATGAGGGTCATAATCATATAAAGGCATTTTCATACATGAGGGGTCATTTTGGGACAGTCAGATCAGGATTATTTACAGTTGTGCATCTTGAGCGCAGCAGACAGCAGGAAGTATTCAGCCTCTGACTCGCTGCTGGAAATAGTTTGTGCGGTTAAGGCGAGGGAGCTGCCCGGATAGAGCATGCAGGAGGCGGGACACATGACACCCACCTGGATGTAGCTGCTGTCTTGGAACCTCAGCACAGTCTGACACACAGGAACTTTGTACAAGGAAGCTGGCGGGTTAAAGGTGTCTGATATGAATGCACCTCTTTTGGGTAATGTCTAGAAAAAGTTTTTATTAGAAAAGTCCAGGGCTGTAAATCCTGTTTATAAGACAGACAGTAACCAGCATGGACAGGATTAGAAAGGAGTAGAGGGACAGCTCAGGTTGAGTACTCTGGAGACAAAGTTAGAAAGACTGAGATGGTTTGGGCATGTGCAGAGGAGGGCTAGTGGATATATTGGACAAAGGGTGTTGAAGATGAAGCTGCCAGGCAGGAGGACAAAAGGAAGACCACAGAGGAGGCTCCTGAGTGTAGTGAAGGAGGACATGCACAGGGTTGGTGTGACAGAAGTGGATAGGGTGGGATGGAGGCAGATGATCCGCTGTGGCATCCCTTAAATGACAATTAATTCAGTCATCTTAGAGTATTTCTGAACCTGCAGCGTGTGGATTTTGTCCTACAGGATTATTGCCACTGTCAGATTCCATACATTGCATGCACAGTGTGCTTTGTTGAAAACTAAGCATATTCTGTCTGTTTGTTTTGACACCTATGTCAACATGGATCCAGTTTTCCCAACAGTGGTGAAAATGCTCATCAATATCTTTTACTTAAGTGAAGGGGAAAAAAAGTACTGCAGTATGCGCTCTTTACACATAAATGTCTTACATTCAGAATACCTACAGATATCTGGAACGAACCCTAAAAACACTTAATCAGTAGAATTACGTTACATCATGTTGTACTGTAGATGCATGAGGGGGAGAAAAGTGTATTTACTTTTCCTGTAAATTTAGAGACATTTTCCTCTGAAACCAGAAGTATGAAACAACATGAAAGTAAAGCACAAGTGTCTTAAAATTGAGTTGTGTAAATTCCCAGTAACACAGAGATCCCAAAGTAGCCAATGGTTTGCCGCTCCTCAGTTGCTGCACTAAGCCAACACACATAACACTGTCTGGTATCTGTTGAAAGTGGGTTGTAGCTTTACAATGCAAAATGCCCACATTAGATATGAGAAACTAGTTGCACTTGGTGAAATGTTCAGGTTTTGTCACCTGTTAGCTAAGTGAGCAGATCAGTGTTTTAATCATCCATGCACAATGCAAGCAAGGAGTGAACTGTAGAACAAACATATAGTAATTTGTATTTTCACACACTTCTGTGTTTTCAGGTCTCCTCTTGTTGTGTGTCAAGTCACGTGCGAGCTGATAAGAGTTATCATTTACATGAAGAGGTCCGGCTGAGGCTGTTATCCAGGCGGACTTCAGCATAATAACCAGTCATGACCTTGCACTGGAGCTGCTGCACTTGCAGAGGCAGCTGGCACGTTGTGCTTACAGTGTGTGGAAGTGATGATCGCATGACTGCTTGGTGCAGGTTTTTCTGGATGAAAGGAAGCCGATTTTTCAGGGTCAGGGGGAGCGTTTAAGTCACATCAACAAAGTTTTTGCATTTTGACATGTGAATGTTTCATAGGTACAACTGTGAGTCAAATATGTGAGTCAGCGTAAGTCATTTCTGTTTTTTTTCCAGGATTGACATCTCTACTTCTCTTGTCCACAAAAAAAAAAAAACATCATTTTGTTTTTCACTTAAACATTTTAGAGGTTGTGGTAGGCAGATTTTATTGTTAGATTGTTATGTTTGCTTTCCCTTGCTGGTACCAGTATTTATGCTAAGCCAGCCTCATTAACATATGATGCAAGAATGATGTCAGTCCTCTCCTTTAACTCCCAGAAATACAGCAAATAAGACTGTTCCACATAATTTACACAACTCACGGCTTCCTGGTTTTCAGGTCTCACTTTTTGACCTTTGACCTGAGGCTGTTAGCAATGATCAGCTAGTTTGCAGGAAAACGCAAGGGTACCATCTGCTTTCAGGAGACAGCTTGTGTGTTCAGTGTTTGGGCACATAAGCACAGTTGTGTGTGTGTGTGTGTGTGTGTGTGTGTGTGTGTGTGTGTGTGTGTGTGTGTGTGTGTGTGTGTGTGTGTGTGTGTGTCAGATGCTCCACTGCTGATTCACCAGTATATTAGTATCATGGGGAGCAAATTAGTTTCCAGGATGGAGACTTAAATGTTCGCGCACATGCTTTGCTTACATGCAACAAAAGATGACTTTTTCTGCAGTGCATGCTCACGCTGGTTTAACAAAACTTCATCTTACTACTGTTTTTTGTTTTAGAAGTGTGAGAGGTGGTCAGCAGTGAGAAAAACATCAGCAGCAACAGTTCCCGTTCAAAGAAAACATGGCTTACAATCATTTAAGTTATAGGAGAACAAAATTTGACATACATATGATGGTCCAAATGTGAAGTGTTGCTGCTTTTTTTTTTTTTTTTTGGCTTATGTTTCAAATAAATAATTTTTGTATTTTATTTCTGTTGGAATTATTACAAGCTGCCTTAGTTTCAGAGGCATTACTAACATTAATAATTTATCAGTAATGAAGCTCAAGTCTAAGTTAAGTATGTCTGTAATAAATTTTTAGGTAAGCATAATTCCAGGTTTATAAATAAGTTTCTTGTCTTGTAAGTCTCAGGTGATCGCTTTTTAAGTTTTTAAGTCTCTTGTTCCTTATTGTCACATTTCTTGCTGATGATTTCAACTTTATGATGTTTTGTAATAAATCTCCACAGTAAATTAACATGGACCTGGGTTTTGTCTTCTGTTTCCTTTAAAAAGGACAGGAACGGTATGGCAACATGACCCGTGTGTACTACAGAGAGGCGGTGGGGGCGCTCGTTGTCTTCGACATGACCCGATTGTCCACGTTTCAGGCCATCCTTAAATGGAAAGGAGACCTGGACTCAAAGGTAAAATATGACAGATGGAGAAGGTGGAGGATTGAGAAGAGGAGGTTTATAAGGTTTTTTTAAAAGCTTCAAGGAAGTTTAAAAAGCCATTAAAGGCCCAATCAATTTGTTTGTATCTTTGTTTTGGTTTAAAATCTCTAAACTTGGGGCTGAGTAACCTTGTGTTGTGTTGTTTAGATATTGTTTACGGGTTTTTAGAGTTGCATTTTTTCTTACTGAAATTTGTTTGACTGAGGATGAAAAATCTCACACTGAAAAAGTAAAAGTGGCTTTACAACTCTAATTCCAAATAAAGATGCAGTGCATAATTCCAGGTTTATAAATAAGTTACAGCAAATGTTTAAACAGAGAAAATGCATGATTTTGAGAAAAATATCAGCTCATTTTGAATTTGATGGTAGTCTCAAAAAAGTTGCCAGTTTACCACAAAGTTTCTTTTTTTTTTTTTTTTTTTCTTTCTTTTTAAACAACAGTCCATGAATGTCTGGGAACTGGGGAAAGCAGCTGCTGGACATTTGGGAGAGGAGTGTTGTCCCATTATTGTCTGATAGAGGAGTCTAGCTGCTCAACAGTGCTGGGTTTGTTTTGTCATGTTTATTATTTAATGATGCTTCAAATGTTTTCAGTTAAGATAAGAAATCCCTTTATTAGTCCTACGATGGGGAAATTCATTGTAGCAGCAGCAAAGCTATTGTACAGAGCACGAACAGTAACTAGGATACAATAAAATAAAAAAGTAATGTATGAGGTAAAATAAAAATTAAATAAAAATACAAAAAGTATGAGGTAAAGTAGAATGATAAAAAAAAATCTGTATGAACAATATGTGGAGTATAGATAATATGTACCAGTGTAAATAATATGAACATAATGGAGGACAGAACAGAACATATTTTTATTATTCTTTCTTTTCCTTTTTGTTAAGGTTCTCACAAATTTTACAACACAGCATTACAAATTATATATATTTATCTTTTACCCTCTCCCTTCCCCTTCCCATCCCCTTTTTTCCTCTTTCCCTTTTTATCTCAAATAAATGGAAACATTTAATAGAAAATACAACCTACTAACCCACAAAACAAAAAAAAAGGAGTAAAATGATAAAAATCCATTCTTCTTTCTGATATATAACTCTTCCACTTCTCCCACATTCTATTGAATTCATCTATTTGCAGCCAATTGGAGAAGGTGATTCACTCCATGTTATAAAATTCATAAACAATTTTTTGCCACTCCTCTATTATAGGGGCATTCTGATTCAACCATTTATTAGTAAGAGCCTTTCTGGCTGCTAAATACAAAATCCCAAATAAAATCTTGGTCTCTTCATTTGTATTTTTTTTTTTTTTTTTTTAGAAAAGTCCAAAAAAGGAGTTCATTCCAGTTAAATATAATTTGATTTCCAAAAATTGCTATCAACTCGGAATATATTAACTTCCAAAACAAGTTAATAGAATACATGACCAAAACAAATGGAAATAATTTGCTTCCTGTTCTCCACAATTTCTCAAACAACTAAAATTTCCTATATGATGCTTACTTTGTGCAACTGTAATAAAAAAATCTACTCTTCCAGCCAAAACATCTCCATGAATTTGCGCTTGAAATTTTCCATTGAAATTGCAGGCATCCCCCTGAACCATCCCTTAGTTATGCTGCTATAGGCCTAGTCTGCTGGGGGGTTCACATAATGCACTGTTTCTCATTCACCTTATTTACGTTGTTTATACTCCACTCTGCATTTAATCATTAATTGATATTAATCTCTGGCTCTCTTCCACAGCATGTCTTTCTCTCCCCTCAGCCCAACCGGTCGCGGCAGATGACTGCCCCTCCCTGAGCCTGGTTCTGCTGGAGGTTTCTTCCTGTTAAAAGGGAGTTTTTCCTTTCCACTGTCGCCAAGTGCTTGCTCATAGGGGGTCGTTTTGACTGTTGGGTTTTTTCTGTATTATTGTAGGGTCTTTACCCACAATACAAAGCGCCTTGAGGCAACAGTTTGTTGTGATTTGGCGCTATATAAATAAAATTGAATTGAATTGAATTGAATTGAATTGGAAGTGTTTTTGAGTCCATGCAGTGATTTCTGTGACAGAATCATGTCTGTTTTTAATGCAGTACCTCCAGAAGGCCTGACGATCACAGGCATCCAGCACTTATTTTCAGCCTTATCCCTTATGCACAGAGATTTCATCAGTGTCTCTGACTCTTTTGATGATATTATGCACTGTAGATGATGGGATGTTTACAGGCTTCACAAATTTACATTGAGGAACATTATTCTGAAATTGTTATTTGTGTTTTTTGTTTTGTTTTGTTTGTTTTTTTGCAGTTTGATGAAACTCAGCCCATCTTTATGTCTGAGAAAGTCTGCCTCTTTTTATACCCGATCATATGACTGACCTGTTGCCAGTTAACCTAATTAGTTGCATGTTGCAAATGTTTCTCCAGCTGTTTTTCTGTTTGTTTGTTTTTGTTTGTTTGTTTTTTAATCAATTAGTATTCTTCCAGCCTCTTGTTGTTCCTGTCCCAACTGTTCTGAAACATTATGCTTCCATCAAATTCAAAATGAGTTAATAGTTTTCATGACATATGGGTTTCTGAAATTTGTAAACTATTGCATTGTGTTTTACAAAGCATCCCAGATTTTTGGGAATTTAACCAGAGTCCAGCATCCACTACTAAGGCTGTGTTTTGTTGCTTAGCCTCAACAAGTTAAACATTTCCAGACATGTCCTAATCAAATCACCACAAACTCCAGGGCACAAATGTTTTGTGGGCCCTAGACAACTTAATTTGACGATGATCAGGATTTTTTTTTTTTCTTTTTTCTGTGGACACATGATACAGAAATGTGTACATAAACAGTATGGTTCTAAATAGGGAACACTGAGTGAAAAAATGGAAAAAAAACTTAAATTAAATTTTATTTTATTTATATAGCACCAAATCACAAGAAACAGTCGCCTCAAGGCATATTATATTGTAAGGTAAAGACCCTACAATAATTACAGAGAAAACCCAACAGTCAAAACGACCCCCTATGAACAAGCACTTGGTGACAGTGGAAAGGAAAAACTCCCTTTTAACAGGAAGAAACCTCTGGCAGAACCAGGCTCAGGGAGGGGCAGTCATCTGCCGTGACCAGTTGGGGCTGAGGGGAGCTGAGTTGGAGCTTTTTCCTGTTTTTTTTTTTTGTTTGTTTGTTTGTTTGTTTGTTTTTAAAGGGATAATACTATTTTTAACATATATGTACTCACACTCACACACTTCTTGTCTCTTTGCCTGTCTCCTAAAAATTGCCGCCTTCTTGTCCTCCTTTCATCACCTCGTGCCAGAACCTCTGTCTGTTGTTGTTCACTGTCTCACTACTGAATGACTAGGAGGAGTGTGCACATTAAAGTTTAGTGATCGTGCACACATTTGGGATGTGTCCAGTTAGAAAAGGAATAAGTCCTTAAAAATAATATGTGCAAAACAGAAATATTTCCTGTCAAGGGGGAATTTATAAACATTCTCACAAAACATGTTCACCATTAGGAAGACAACAGGTGAGGGAGTGTTCTCTACCTTCCTGGATACTCATGTCTTCAGTAGCTTGGCTTTGTTTCAGGTCATAAATCCGCTGCAATTGGGACCTCCTGCTAAAGCTAATCTCCAGATTAGCTTACATGTCTTCTTGCTGAAAGTAGACGGTGAAGGTGGTGTATTAGAACAAAATCTGGTTAAACTTTAGTACACTTAGTTGACCAACTGATTATTTTTTTTTATAGACACTAACCTGAAAGTGCTGGATGAGACTTCACCTTAAAGTTAACTGCAATGTTTTCATCATGATTTGGTTGAACAAAAAGGCAGTTTTTGTAAAAGATGTGCATCCCCCTTTTTTTCTGTTTTTCTCTGTCATTTGTTAATCCCACTTTATAGCTGGTTTCGTTCATTTTGGAAGTATTGCATTTGGGATAGCTTTGGGAGAGACTCAGCAGTGTAGGGGAGAAAGGGGCAGGTGAAATACAGATTGTTGTATATCATTTTGTTATGATAATTGTGTGTGTATATATATATATATATATATATATATATATATATATATATATATATATATATATATATATATATATATATATATATATATATATATACAGTGGGGAAAATAAGTATTTAATACACTGCCGATTTTGCAAGTTTTCCCACCTACAAAGAATGGAGAGATCTGTAATTTGTATTATAGGTACACTTCAACTGTGAGAAGTGTACCTATAATAAAATTTGCTTTGCTTCTTGAATTGTGCTCAACCATGTGTGGGCAGTTTCTTACAGCAAAAAAAAAAAGACCTGGATGAAAACATTATGGAGAAAGAAAAACAAGTATATTGCATTAAAAACCTAAATACATCTAAGTGTCTGTAACATGTGTATTTCTATCAGCTCTTGTGAAAAATGTCTTATTCATTAGCTTCATAATGCTCCAGCATTTTACCAGCTTGATGCTGACTTTATTCAAGGATGTGCAGGGGATTTGATAGCTTATTCAGTGCAGCTGAAAATCATGCTTTAAGTGCTCTGAGGGGGAAAACAATGCATTTACATAATGGACAGCTTAACATTGAGGCACTGAGCAGAAACTCAATAAAACTAAAGCTGAGCAGGGCTGCAGATAGAGGCTCATTGCTGCAAGCATTCCCTTTAATTCTGTCAGCTTATTCTCAGTGCCCTTTAATGTAGCTGCTATGTGATAGATAACAAAGGATTTTTATAACTGTATTACAAGGCTGTCTGACCTAACTCCTCCTATGTCAGGCCTTCACCCTGTGTTAGCTGTTTTACATATAAAAGCTCAAAGGCCTATAAAATGGTTTTCAAAATGGAATAACAAAGTAACCAATGTTATTTATCACTTAATACTGCTGTACCTGTTCAACTGATATCCATCCACCACGAATTGCAGATTATGGTAAGGTAGATCAAATTAAGGCTCATCTACAGAAGTCTTTAAATTAGACAGGTCATTGTTGACCCATTATGGGTTTTCTTATTGATTTTCATTGCATTTCTTTATCTGTCGTTCATTAGGTTGCCCTCAACAATGGGAGGCCAGTTCCAGCCGTTCTTTTGGCCAACAAGTGTGACCACCGCCGTCATGGTTTGTGCCCCAAATTACCCAAACTGGAGAACTTCTCCAAAGAGTATGGATTTGTGGGCTGGTATGAAACTTCTGCCAAGGCAAGATGTGATTATCTTCTGTCTTCCTGTCAGTGCTGCTCTCATATTTCTGCTGTGATCAGGGGCCCTGTATAAAAATAGCAAACTGTATATTGCAGTTCATGGCACACCCACATTGGCAATAACCCCCCCTCCGCATCATGAATCGCAGAGTTTAGGACCCAAGGTGGAAATAGACACGCCTTTTTTTTTTTTTTTTGGCTGGTAAAAGTCAACAATGCAAAGTCCACCACAAACAGTCCAAAACTTGCTGGAAAAACACAGGTGAGGTTAACAGGCACTGAGACAGACTGAGGGGAAAACTGTACTATTTCTACACATGAGGGTAAGAAGAGGCAGCTGACAATAATCAAAGGCAATGAGACGCGAGGGGAATAAAAAATAAACACAAGACACTAGAGACATACTATCAACATAAAACAGGAAGCGAGAACCGTAACTGCACGGGGAAACGCACACGTGAATGAACTTTACTGTCTTCTCCGGTAAAACACTAAGAGAACAAATTAAACTCTAAAATTTAAGACTAAATTAAATCAAGAACTCAAGACTTCAAAATATGCAAGAAAATATAAAGAACACCAAATAAAGAATTCACCCTCAAAGGTTCAAAAACCCACAGCCAGACCCAAGATCATGACAGCTGGAGGCTGCAGCTTGATGTCACCTACTGATAACAGCATTGTCAGCACCAAGTCATTTCTACATACAGGCCCTTTACAAATCAACACAAATAAATATGTCTCCCTTTAGGCGGTTAGAATAATAAATGTAAGGTTCTAGTTAAATGCTGTGTTCACATAATACTCAGTTATATAAGTTTTCAAATTTCAGTCACAGCTGGCTCTTGTAGCTGCCAACTTGCAGAATTAAATTTATTTGCATCATCTAAAAATATCAACAGGAAAACTTAGAATTCATTTAAATCTTAAAAAAAGCGGGCACATGGAGCTTATGGTGTCTCATCTGTTGATCAGAGTTATTTAAATTTACTTATTCAATTGAAGGTGAAGGCTTTTCATTGTTCACCTCGAAGAGCCTTTAAATCCTTGTCCTCTTGTCCTCGTTTTAACCATTGCATAACAGAGACAACTTTACACACACATTACACACACTTTACACACACGCACACAGTTGGTTTATCTTGAAAACACTAGTCAATCTTCTGCACGGATCTAACAAATTTAAGTTTAGTGAGTTTCCTTTTTTAATCGAAGTTGTAGCCAAAAATAATTTTTGATCAATATAAGGAGTTATTTAAAACCATTCAAGTTAATATTTCACGTAAACAATGGAAAAACTATTTGACATCCTCGTTCATACCAGCAAACGCACAGATGATTGGGCCCATCTTTCTAGAGTTTCTCCCACATCTTACAGACTTTCTAGGATCTTTCAGCTTGTTTTAAATTTATGGTGCAACTTGTTTCATTTTCAGTCACTGTCACAGCTCCAGCCACTAGCATAATCCAGCTGTTTTCATCACAAAAACCTCCCAAAACCACCTCAACTTGCTAGTAACAAACAGAGGAAGTGATTGACTCAGTGGGAAGGGAATTCAGCATTCAGCTGCTAAAAACTTGGAGACCTAAAGCGACCTAAAAGGATTTCTACTTATCCCCCATGTCCTGAAACTCAACTTCATATGAGCCCTAATTGTTGGCTCCTTTCTGTTGCCTATTTCCTAACAGGGTTGCTGTATGCTTCACTGCCCTTAAAGGGCCAAAAAACGAGAGAAAATTTAGCTTTTAGCTTTAGGAGCCAGTCTTGAAGCTTAAAGTGGACAATGTTCTGTTGTATCTACTCATATTAAATATTATCAAGGTTTCAGTTAATGAGCTCAGGCTTCAGGTTGCCATTACTGCTCCATTTCACAGTTTGTTTTACTCTGTATGATGTCTAGAAGAGTGGATGTGCCTGTAATGTGGTCATCACAGGCTGACATAAGCGCCACCCACCTGCTGTTCAACCTTTATGTTTCCAAAGGGCAGCCAATCTGAAGAAAGTTGCCTTCTATTCTTCTTTAGCCTTTCTTATTCTTCTTTAGCTTCTTTTACTGAGGGAAAGGAGCTTAATTGTTATTATATGAACCAGCATACAGCAAAATTGCTGTCTCCCTGTAGTGTGCAGTATTCACAGCAATTAATCAATCAAAAGCACACTGGTGGGCGCCTGGGTGGCTTAGTGGTGAAGCCGGGGACCACATACATATGCCGCGTTGCGGGGCGGGCGGCGCGGGTTCGTGTCCCGGCCTGTCACCAGTTTGCCCGCGTGTCTTCCCCTATATCTTTCCCCCATTTCCTGTCTCTCTCCACTGCTAGCAAAAAGCCGCTGTGGCCAAAAATGCAAAAAAAAAAAAAGTCTTAAAAAAAAAAAATGCACACTGGTAATAAATAATAATAAAATGAGTTAGTATAAGAGGAACAGTGTGGCAAGTTGTTAAGTCAATCCCATGATTTTTGTGGATACTGATTCAATAGCACTTGGAAAGAAAAAGTTTCTCTCAGTCTAGTTGTATAAACTGTTCTGTAGCTGTACTGTAGGTGAATTCTAAATCATGCAAAGCTACTTTAGTAAACTTAAAGGTAAAATGGAGCTGTGGGTCCCTATTCTATTGAAAGAAACAAGCCATCCAGATGCCCAAACCGCCCTGTCCTCAGCCATCTCCCCCAGCTCAGCTGGGGGGGGAAACTGATGTGTTTCCAACCCAGTCAAGAGAGATAATCTCTCCAGGGTGTCCTGTGTCTATCCCAAAACAGGCGTGAAAGGTGATGAGAAGGTACTAGTGGAAACGCAGCTTAAGTGAGGCACTTAAGCTGCGTTTCCACTAGTACCTTCTCAGTGTGGCTTGGCTCAACTCAACTCAGTACAGTTTGTAGGCTTTTCTATTAGGTCCTGGTACCAAGTACCGGGTACTTTTTTAGTACCCACTCAGCCAGGGTTCCAAGCGATCCAAAATGAGACACAGAAGAACAGCATGCCAATGATTGGCCAGGGAGTGTCGTCACTAGCTGAGTCATGAGATCAAGCTTGGTGGTGGTAGCTTGCTGGCCATAGGTGAGGACAGATTGAACAGTAAATCGACAGCTTTGTTTTCACACTCAACGCTCGCTACAGTGTCCACATCACTGCTGACGTTTCATCGATGACAAATTCCTTAAACTTAGCTATCTTGCCGTGGCCCTTTCTGTTACTGCATTTCTCTCTTTCTACCTTCATCAACCTTCTCTAATCCTTCAGCTTAAACCTTTATCTCCCCCTCTCCAGGACAACACCAACATCGACGCTGCCATCACATGTTTAGTGAACAGCATCATGTCTATGGAGGAGGAGAGCGTGTCGGGTGACGCTAAAAGCGATCCAGAAGGCGGCGTTATTGTTCTGCCTCGCTTCGACTACAACACGAAGGAGAAGCGAATCAGCGGATGTTCGGGATGCCTGTCAGTTAAACACAAACAAGACCAAGATTGAAGGAATGTCTGCACCAAAAGACTGGAAGGAGAGATGGCGGGGATAACTGCCGAATAATTAACAGGGTTTAGCCAAAAGTCGCATTCCCACATCACTTTCTTCCTACTGACTTTTCCTCAGAGAATTTTTTTTTTTTTTTTTAAGGATTTTTCAGGAAAAAAAATGCCATCAAACCCATTTTTTTTATATACAAGAATCTGATTCAAAAGTGAGTTCTTATTGCAAAAAACTTTTACTTGGAGAATGTGACAAATACCAGTTTTAATGGTTTTGAAAGAAAATTGGCACACAGGAATGGAAAAGTTGTGAGAATAATGAAGCTATTTGTTAAAATAACATCTTAACTTTCTTCAATGAATTTTTGTTTATCTTGTCTGAGCATTTTAAGGGCTTTGATGCTTCAATTGTAGCAGACAGGTCTGTAAAAATACAGCTCTGTCCATGAATATTTTTCAGTCTTTTGTCTTTAAATTGCTTTAAATTATGACGGCTTTGTGAATTATTGACCTTGAGCAATGCCAAGTAGCTACTGACTGTTCATTTATTTATATCTTTTAGTTAATGAATAAAAGTGCTTTGTTGTGTTCTACATCTTTTCTTTAATTTTATATATGTTTTTAACAATTTTAAATTTAAACATTAGTAGCTCTATAGAGCAGTGGGTTTTTTTCTGTTTACATCTCAAGCTCCAGTCTGTTAGCATGGTTTGCATATGTGAACACCCATGAATTCCTTCTGTGTTTGGGGAGGGGTATTTGAAGTGTGCTTTGCATACAAGCTATAATGTATAGTATATTATTAACCAAGAAATATATCAAAGTGGGAGTTTACATGGTGCTTAGGAACATAGCTGGTAGATGTTAGTCATGGAGTGGGATAGGGCTGCCACTTTTTCCCCATGATCATCCACAATATTGCAACAAAAAAAAAAAAGCATTTTCGATTTCAATCTTCAAGTTGCTGATATAGCTGCAAACAAGGTCAGTTTTTGCTGTACTGCAAATTTTGAATCTTTGGCTTGGAGGATCTTCCCAGTGGCTAGAAAAATATAAAATATACAGGCTGAGAGGAGACCAGCAGGGGAGCGTGATGTTCATATATGCGCAACATGAAAGCTAACCTGGAACCCAAAAAAAAAATAGAATAGCTTTTAAGTGAGTGGGCAGCATTACTTCACAGTAATTTGAAATCTTTAATGGTGTTGTTTGATGAAAACTGTATTCTTTACATCAGGCTTACTGCCATCTTATGGCTACACAGGCTTGATACTGCTTGACTAGGATCCCAGTGGACAACAACTTTTCTGACTGTGATAAACTGATCTTTGACAAGAAACTGATCAAAGACCAGCATGCCAGACTAGCTGCTGCTGGCTAGCTCAGTTTTCACTGCTCTCAGATCAGTTACTATCTGCACTTTGTGTGTAATCAAAGCTAGCATTAACAAGTAAATGAGTCCTTTGTGATTTATTGTCAGATACGTTTCCTCTTACTAAACACCTGGGCCAACATGTTTGATGTGGAGCAGTTAGAATGCAGTGTGAAAAGGTTTTTAATAACTCCTTTAGCACATTAGCAAAGAAATCCTTGATGATGGAGAGGGGACATCAGCTCCTGGCATGTCCAATTTAATAAAACAGGCAAGTCAAACCAGTACAGGCTTAGTGAGCACTTTCAGATTAACATAGATGAGAAATGTATGGGGAGGGGGGGGTTTCCATGTTAAAATGTTGGGTTATTAGCTTAAAATTTTAACTTGATAACATGAACTCCAGATAAAATAACTCAAAACTGAGAAAACCTTTTTCAGTGGGTTTTATTGTATTGGGAGTGTGTTTGGGATTATTGTCATGCTGAAAAATGGCTTGTTGCCAATCAGATGCTTTCCAGATGGTATGTTACGTTGGATCAAAATCTGATGGTAGTTTTCTGCATTCATAATTCCATCAGTTGAGACAAGATCCCCAACATCACTGACTGAAATGCAGACCCAAACCGTGACACAGCCACCACCGTGTTTTACAGATGGCTGTGGACACTCACTGTTGTACCTCTTTCCCCTGACCTCTCCTGTACATACTGATGATGATTTGAACCAAAAATGTCAAATTTGGACTCATCACTCTATCAGACTGTGATAAACTTTGCTGTGGAAGGTGGGTTTAGGACACCAAAGTAGGACAGGATTTTACTTTAGCATCCGCTTTAATGCTGGAAAACTCGGGAGAGACTGAACTGGGGCCTATTCCAGGAAGCAGGTTCAACAAACTCTGAGTTTAAAAACAGACTCTGAGTTGATCAATTCTGAGATCGGCAACTCTGAGTTTCCCGTCCCAGAACAACCGATCAGAGTTAGTTCAATCAACTCTGAGTATGTTCACCCTGAGTTAGCACGTGCGTGAGTAAGAAAAGAAAGCCATCATCAATGGAGCGCTGGTACCAGGATTCACCATGGTAATGGGTAGGTAAAGAGCGGATCCTCCATTTTAATCCGATGGATGGAGGATCGGACGTGTCAGTGTGGAACATGGTGAGTCACTTTAATCAGCCTGACCCACTCTGACATCATCATAGGCAGAATAAATGTTTGTTATTAAATATATAATTTCTTTCATAATGTCTGCTGTCATTATTTACACAACTTGAATCTCCATCAGATGAAGCTGAATCCTAATTTTACATTTAATTTATAAAATCTAATTATTCACTCTGACGGACAAACTGCAGGAGACAGAAAGTGAAGATAAAAATGTGGAGAAACAGCTCAGACTGAGTTTACTGACCGACCTGTGTGTTAGAGACTGAGACAGCAGCAGACCCCGGGGACGGAGCTGACCTCAGGTCAGTTTGTTACTTAATAAATAAATTAATCAATCTTTGCTGCAGTTTATGACAGTTCATTTTATGGTTATTTGTTTAAATAATTGTACAGTAAAAATGGAATCTATTGATGGAATAGCAACCTCACTTTATTCATTTAATTGAGGATTTCATTATTTCTGCCATTACTGGATAAAAATGAGATTTACAGCAAAAACTACTTTAATGTTTCCAGTTTAACCATTTTAATCTGATCTTTGATCAGCTGAGTTCAGTCATAGTTTCATATTTAGCTGAAAACATTCAGAGCAGATTTCCAGTAATGAATGTAAAGTTTTACCAGTAAAGGCAAACATGTAATGATAAATGCCCCAGCTTTATACGTTTTAAAGTTCAGACGTTTTGGGAGGATGAGACATTTTAATTAATAATGCAGTGAAAATGAAGCCATTATGAACAGATCCAGACTGGATGAGCTGCAAAGTAACTGGAGCCTGAACTGGATCTGGGCTTTATTCATCCAGATCAGTGTGATGTAACAGTGATGCTACAGTAACTACAGTAAATGTTTCAGAGGAACTGACTGACAGTCTGACAGCTGCAGCTGCCTCATTATAAATCCGTGACATCATCGCTGTCTCCGTCCTTACAGCCTGTTGACGAGGGAACGACTGTAAAAGCTTCATGTTACGCACAAAAATAACAAACTAACATCTAACTGGGATTTTCAGTGCTTGTAGAAACATAAACGTCTGCAGATGAATTCGCTTCTCTGATCGCTTTGCAGCGTCTTTATGAATGAGGAAATGAATGGGAGTGTCAGACAGGTGGATCAGGTGCAGCAGGAGGGGAGGAATCAGAGATACTCAGAGTTTGTTGGATAAAACCTGCCAGCGAGCAGGTTAGGTTCACAGAGTCTGTTACCCCGATAACTGACTCAGAGTTGGAGTTAGCTCTTTCTGGAACTGAAAACCCGAGTTTCCCGAGTTTTAACAAACCCAGAGTTATTAGCAAAACCTGCTTTCTAGAATAGGCCCCAGGACTGAATATGGGACACAGGAATTAAATACAAACAACCACAACCCAGGACAGAGCTCAGATATCTAGGTACGATTAAAACAGATCCTGAAAATCCAAAACAGATAAAAACACTGGGTCCTAGACCCAGGACCATGACACAAACCTGTTGTCACTGATTTTCAGTCCAGTTCTTGTGTAATGCGGCATACCTCAGCCTTTTCCCCTGGCTTCTTGACAGCCATCCTTCCACTGAGACCGTTTCTGATGAGGCTTCAGTGAACAGAGATAAACTGAAGTGCCAGATGCATCTTTGAGGTCCTGTGTCAGGTCAGGGTTGTTTTTTTCCCCTAATTCTTAAGGATGTGACTTTTACATGCTGTTTTTTCTAGATTCAACTAAATAAATTTGAATAAATTATGTGTAGACACAGCATTGGTTCATCCCGCTGGCATTTTATTCTTGACTGATTCAGGTTGGTATTGAGCAGCTTAAAACATATACACATCATCGAATGAGGGGTTGCTCAGAACTGTTGCATTTTTAAAATCTTTTACTCTGCAGCCACTCCCAAATAACCAAACATCACAAGTGCAACTTAGTGAGTGAATAAATAATAAATATGGTTCCCAGGCAGTACACTAACCCCTTAGTTTATCTAAGCAGGCCCCATATAAGGCATCCATTGTGGCCTCATTGTCAACTGTAGCTCAAATATTACCCATGTGGGTCTCCATGATAATTAAATTATTAGAGTAAATTTTAAACCATGCTGTCACTAAAATAAAGTTAATTCTGAGATGGTTTTAAGTCAGTGTTTGATATTACACAGCTCTCAGTTATAGAGCCATTTTAAACTAGTTTGGGTTACACTGCTGTACACGCAGCCCATGTGTTAATGCCTGTTGATATTTTTTCTCAGAAACATGTAAGCTTTGTGATGACTCAGTTTCTTGAATATTTTTCACTGGTTAATTTTGGCACCACTATGGTTTATTTACTACTGTTAAATTCAATCTTCTTGAGTTGTGTTAAGGAATGGAGTCACTATTGGTCTAAAGCACTCCAGCAGCGCCCCCTTATGTTTTGTGTGTGATATGAAATTATCATAATCATAAAATAATCATAATATGAATGTAAAAATGATTTAAATATACAGAAACTGTTGCAGAGAAAAGCCATCTGATTGTGAGGAGGGCAGATGGGAGTTACTGGTTTATTTTTCCATGAGATTACACAAATGGCTCTTTTCTGTCAGTGAGTATAGATGTGAGTATTGCTCCAAATACTGAAAAGAAAGTGTGTCCAACTGTCACAACCCCTCTCAAAGGGAAGGGGAAAATATGGAGACCACATGACTTAAATGAAAGGTAAATTTATTGAAAACCCAAAAGTTGAATATGTCATCAGTTGTAAGTAAATTAAAAGATGAAGCAAACAAAGTTCAAACAAACCCAAATGACTTGGAGGAGAGCGAGACAGAGACTAAGGTCCACATGTTAGCATATATATTAATCCAGATAAATAGTATTCTAAATAAGCCACTCAACTAATAGTCTCAAAAACCTAGAAGTGGATATAGAAGCCCTGCAAAGCCACTACTTGATATTTTAACATAAGATTCTCAGTATGAAAACAGTTTCTTTTTTTCTTCAATTTGACAAATACAAAATATGTATCCGTTTAATTCAGTAAGAATGTTCTTATTGAGGCAGCCACACAATAGTTTACTGAATCATTAAAACAGTGCAAAAAGTTTCAAACTAAAACTATTTGTAACTTAAAAATATGCATTCCATTATGCAGTATATTGTTGAACTTCACTATGGACTTGTGACATCGTTGGTGCTGTAGAAATCCACTCTTTGCACGCCATCATCAGCATCTAAACAAACAGGAGGAAGAGTAATTAATCCTCAGAAGTACAGTATTTTCTACTTACAAGTGTACAATATGTGCATTAGTGTTGTATACGCCTAACCTGATTCACAGATGAAGTTGAGGTCCTCCTCACAGGGCTGGTCCTGGGACAGGAAGTTCTCCCCGCTGGCCATACCTCCACACGTGTTGGAGTAACGATCAGGGACAAAATCTTGTGGCCAATTGACAAAATCCAAGGAATATCCAGACATCCAGAACCACTCATTTCCTCTCAGGGATCTGAAGGACAGAGAAAAACATTTGAAGAAATTTACAGTGAATCTAAATCCTGCTTTTTATGTAGCACATGGATGGTTAAAAGCTTCTTCACATTTCAAATTTTATGATCCAATTTTATCTTTATGATATTAAGTGGGGCTGAAAAAAAAATCATCCATTTTCTTCTTCCACTTCAGGAGCCCGTGGGGTCGGGGTGGGGGGCATTCAAGCATGTTTGGGAGTGACAACAGTGCAAATGACAAATTACAAGGACACATCATCAGAGTAATTCGGACTTGCCCGCATACTTTGATTTGCAAATTGACACATTTGTGAAAAGACAAAGGAACAGGACTTACATCATGCTCCTTCTTTATTAGCCATGAAAAAAATAATACAGATACTGAACTTTCTTGTGTATTTATACAGCACGTTTCCTTTTTTTCCTTTCAGAACACTTTACTTTGCTTTGTCTCATCACA
Source organism: Archocentrus centrarchus (assembly GCF_007364275.1). Taxonomy (NCBI): domain Eukaryota; kingdom Metazoa; phylum Chordata; class Actinopteri; order Cichliformes; family Cichlidae; genus Archocentrus; species Archocentrus centrarchus. The sequence goes on along the minus strand of NC_044363.1, from coordinate 15,225,199 downwards.
CCCAAATATAATGATAACACTCAGTACTGGGAACAATTTTGGGGGGTATCCAGTAATCTGCACAAGACAGCTTGAACCATGACCTTTTGAATAGTAGATGACTTGCTGTACCTACTGAAACACTGTCAGCTCCCCCATTTCTCTGAAAGGTAAAAATCCTACTGCACCTCTTTACTAAATCCCCAAAGCAGTTTTTAACCATAGAAAGAGGGTCAACTGTCTATGGGTATGAATAATACCCTGTCTGTCACCCAGTTGGGATGTATTGCAGCAACCCACAGCTGAGTAAGTGGTGGTCTATTGTTACTGTGCTTCTCTTTGTGGTAATTTCACGTGTTTTTATAATAGTATTGTATTTACTGATTGTGGCTTCTTTTGTCTGGTTTGGTTGTTTCATCTTTTTTTCTCTGTGTGGTCATTTCACATTTCTTTCTATTCATCTGATAGAGGATTTTTCATTGTATTTAACTGGATATGAACACCATCTCATTTATATTACGTCCATCTCATTCAAGAAGCGCATCAACCAAATAAGCACCTGCGCAGTCCCAGCCAGACGTGGTCTGTGAGGGAGAAAGGGATGTGGCCCAGCAGCTGCTCCAACTCACTTTGCTCCTGTTGGCTGTGGAGGCTGAGCAGGTCCCAGTGATAATGCCTACAGTACATCAGAGCATCAGACCAGCAGAGCCTCTTTCCCACCACCGTAATGGTCCTGCCAGCCAGGAGCATGGTTACAGAGAGAGGAGGGGGTGGCAGAGTTGGTGAAGGAGTGACAGCTTCTGGCACGGGAGAGAAATAATTGTGTTCCAACCATGTTTAACTGTTTTTAAATTTTAATGTTTTTTTATGCTCTAAAATAAAAAATGAACACTGAAAGCTAGAAAGTTAGCAAAATGCATTGAATTCAGTTTAACCCCTGTGCAGTGGTAAATAGAAGAAAAAAATACAAAAAGGAAAAAAAAAAAAACATATTCAGCTGCTTTTGAATCTGGACGTTATTTTGCCATAATGATAAAGAAACACGTGCAACCACCACATATGAGGCTTGAAAAAATATCCAACAGCCATACCAGGTATAGAAGCAAACACCTCCACTTCACACAGTGCCAGAACTTTCATCGATCCTGGAGACAACACGTTGATGTAGCGTCCTTCCATTTCATTACACTGGAATGTGTATGTTGGTATAGCCTGTACTGACGGGATCACGCCACACCTAACGAATTTATAGAAAGATCAAAAAGGAGTGTCAGTTTTATTTTACAAAAGAAAATTCTCTTCTCTCTCTCTCTCTCTCTCACTGTATATATTTATTTATTTATAAAAAGAAGCTAACTGCACTCCACAAGTGCCTGGCAGCACAAACAAATAAGCTGCTAGAGCAGGCACGTGGCACAATAAATGAGCAAGCCCCAGAAAAGAATTGGCAGAGATACCAGTGGAGCAAAATACCAGCTACTGGTAGATAAAGCAGTCACTCGAGACTGTAAGACCAGACTGACCAGCCTGTGCACCGCCTGGATTGATTACAAGCAAGCGAATGACTCGATGCTGCACACACGGATCCTGGAATGCCTAGAATTGTACACGATCACCAGGACCCTAAGAGCCTTCATCAAGAAAAAACGGGAATGTGGAGAACAACACCAGAGGCCGACTCAGCAGCTAAAATACTGTGCAAGACCCTCAAGCTCCCAGACCTCTGGTTGGAGGAGGACAAAGACTGCCCACAGGGCAAGTGGGAAATTTTACAGAGAAAGGTTTCAGTTGTCTAAAGTCGTGTCTCACCTGGTGTTTTGGTTGCCATTCTGCAGTAGTGAGTCTCCGATCAGGATCTGTACCCCGAGAACTCTTTGTAAAGTCGCTACACTGCCATCTTGTCTACTGATAATGGTGACAGCAGTGACTTTATAGTCAGCCAACAAGTCTACTCTCCACCAAGCATCCTGATCTTGTAAATTGTGGGTACAGCATCCATCACTCATGTTTTCACTTCTGCACCCATCGACAGCTTTTGAGGCCGGATACCCAGGGTAAGTTGATGACTGTACTGCTTGTCTGTTTAAGGCCACATTTGGAAGTGGTTCCACTAAAGTGTTGAAAAGAACAATCAGGCATGAATCAATATCGGGCAGGTGCATTTCAGTAAATAAAATCCAGTCACTTAAAACTCTACTTAGTCTGGCAGCATAAACCTCCACTTCACACAGGGTGAGAGTCTTCTTCTGTCCAGGAAGAAACACATTCACAAAGCGACCGTCCATGCTGCCTCCATCACACTGATATGTGGAAGTTTTACCCGCTTCGATATGGGAGATGGAAGCACACCTGACAGCAAAATGGGTTTGGGGGGGGGGGGGGGGGGGGGGGGGGGGGGGGGGGGGGGGGTGTATTACGTTAGCATTGTAACGTAGAGTCTCAAACAAGAAAAAAAAAAAAAAACCCTCCTAAAAGTCTTCTCTCTTTATTCTCAAAAGCCAAAGTGAGCATGGAGGAGTTTTTGTGGGTTTTCCCAAAATGGATCAAAGAAGTTATAATTGCTTTTCTTTGGTTTAATCTAACTGGTTACAAGTTTGGCTGAAGTCCCTGCTAATGAGCAGCTTATGTTAGTTGTCGTGTGACAGATAGTATATACACAATAAACTTTGAAACAGTGAAAGCTGATGATATATATTCTCGTCATCACCTGGGATTATTGTTTCCATTGTTCTCCAGTGAGTTCCCAATTCTGATCTCAGCTCCATCCAGTCTTTCAGCACAGCAGTCTCCTCTATTGGTGATTTTTACAGCATTGATTTTAAAGCTTTGCTGCAGGTCTACCCTCCACCAGGGGTTGGTCTCGTCTTCAGCAGTGTGGCTACAGAAGCCATTGCTATAGAATGAGTTCCGTCTACCATCGATGGCTTTGGACGCAGTAGCAAAAGCGAGTGTAGATGACTGGGTAGCTTCTCCCTTCAGTGCCACATTGGGTAATGTGTATCCTTGAAGGAAAATTAGGAAGAGTAAATTTCTGCAGAAGATGCACTGGGCTGTGATTTCAAAGGTCACATTTGACTCGTGACTCTAAAGACTTCCACTCATCTGCACCCATAAGAAAAATAATTACTGTAAATTGGATGTCTTTTTTTTAACAATCAGAAACACCCTGAAATGAAACCATGATGCATTTGTTCTTTGATACTACTACCCCAAACTCTGGAAGTGTGCCTGTTGGCAAATTAACACTGATTTGAACAACCAAGACCAATCAGTACTGAAGACTCTGAACTACCAAACTGCTGTACCAGTGTCAGACTGAAATGTGATTACCACTGAACACTTCGACTTCACAGAGACTTAGGACCTTCTCATTTCCTGGGAGAAGCACAGTGACGTATCGTCCCTTGGCCCTACAGGGGCAAAAAAACTTCTGTCCACTGGGAATGTGAGAGATGACTGTACACCTGTGTATGAAAGAGCCAAAAAAAAAAAAAAAAAAGGGAAAAAGATATAAAAGGATCTAGATCTTATTCATATAATAATTGGAAATTTATAATCTGGGTCTGTATCAAACAGTTTCACCTCATGCTTTCAATGTCATTGATCTCTGTTGACGTTCCAATCCAGATTTCAGCACCATCCAGCCCATTTTCCAATTCCGCTCTGCTGTCTATCATTACAGCACCAATTGTATAAACTTTCCCCAGGTCTACCCTCCACCAGGGGTTGGATTCTGACTTGGTAAGCATGCAGGATCCTCTTTGGTTACTTGAGTCTTGTTTCCCATCAACTGCCTTGCCAGCAAAACCCACACTGTCACCGACTGACGACTGGACGGCTTTCTGATTCAGTGCCAGGTTTTTACTAAGATAACCTCAATGGGGAAAAAACAGTAATAATGAGTCAAATTACATAGATTATTTTGAGGGTGGGGGGGGGAGGGAGGTTAGGTAGGGGTATAACTGTCAGCGCTCCAGATGCCATCATGAAGGAAATACCTGTTAAACACACAAACATTTAAAAAGCTTGAGTTGTTCTCCCTTCAAGGACTATATAAACAATTCATTAATTTTTATTTATTCTTCTTGAACTTGAACAGAAAATGCTGGACAAAAAAAATAAACAGCACCCTCATACTGATCACTGATGATATGACAATGAAATAGATGCCACCAATACCATATATTAAAAATTAATAATAATGATAATAATAACTAGTTATGACTTACCACCAGCACTGTTTAGCATTTTTGGTCAGCGCTGATATAAATCACTAAATTCTTCAGTTTTCACATGAGAAAAACGCTTAATTGTTCAACTCTGTGAAGGCTTTTGGAATAAAATATTTCACAATTTTTTTGTGTTTTGTTTTGTTTTTAGATATTTTTGAAGTTTTACAGTGAGCTGAAGCGCACCTCCCGAGAAACACCTGACTTTCCATCAACTTTCCACAAGTTTGTATAAAGAAGCGAAAAAATAGAGGAACAAATGTGTTTGCACCTTTAAAAAAATGACCACAGCAAAGAATACAACCAAGGAGGGAAAAAAGTGCCAGCATTTTATATTTCTGTCGGCTGGTGTTGTGCCAAAAAGTGACCATCTGCCAAAAAGTGATTTCCCATATTTACCAAAAAATGACTGCCTGTATTTAAACAGCTGTAAATGACTTGTTAACCTATAATCTGTGAAACATATGTCAAACATCTCTCATGAATGATATCAGGTCATTTTGAACAAGCAACAGCATTTCTATCACAAGGTAGAAGCTGAACTCAGTTTTTGGCAAAGTGACATATATAGGGTATTTGTTTTTTAATTAAGGTAAAAACTGTCATTGACACTGAAAATGTCTTTTTAAACAAAAATCTGTCTCAGATGGCTGCAGAAATTGCAACAAATATAACATCACAGTTCTATAAAGATATTTTAATTGGCCAAAAAGCCCTGGATTGATTATAATGTAGGTACAATAACATAGACTCCTAAAGATTCTTGAAAAACATAAAATTTCTTCATTTTATATAAATCATGTTGACTGCACTCTATTTACCAATATAAGCAAAGACATTACACATAAAAGCACACAGAAACATCGGAAAACATGCTAGTGTCAGACTCAGACTCAGACTCAGACTCATTGTTGTTTCCACCTCGACTGATCTGTTTCTCCTTGTTGCCAGCAGAAGCCCCAAAGCCACGGAATCAGATGCGCAGACACAGAGGAGTGGAAAAGCAGAGAGAGAAGGAGTGTGAGAAGATTCAGCCGCAGCCTCCTTTGCTGTGACAACAGACTACTTGGTGTTTTCTCAATAAATACAACTAAACCTTACCACCGTTCTCCGCGCTTGTGTCCAGGTTTTTGGAGGGGCGTAACAGCCACACTTTTAAGTCGCTATTCATTAGTTTTTTGGATGTTATTTTATCATCTTTTAATTATGCGTAAACATTGTTTAAATCAATTGATGTTAAGTATGTGCAAAGTTTTTTTTTTTTTTTCTCTTCTTTGTCTGTTGACAGTATAATGTGCATGTGTTATAATGTGTGTTCGTAATGCGTGCTGCACGGTGCCACACAGCTAAGCAGCATTTAAAGTGCGATACATGATTGAAGAATGTGATAGATGGTTTCAAATGCCTTCGACAGTTTCTGACACTGTCCATTAAACAGAACTTAAATTTAACTTGAAATCTGAAACTTTCTTAGTTTTAGACTAGTTGATTAGACTAATTATTTTCCCCCTTGTTTGGTCGACTAAGATAGTCGCCAGCAACATCCCTAGTACAGTCATTCAAACAAAATTATATAGCCAGTCATTCATATCAAATTAATCTTAAAGTGTATTTTAAGAAACAGTGCGTAAAGATAAATTTCAATTCTTTCCTCCACAAAGAAGAAATCTGATGGGCTCCCTGTACCCTGGTTGAAGGTAATCTGGCTTACCAATGAAGATCCAGATGTACTCCATTCCATTCATGTTATCACAAAATTATGGCAATGAACTGCAGCTGGCAAGTAGATTGGCTTACTGATGTTTTCTTCAGAGTACTTCTAGTTAAGTACTATACTAGCCTTTTTTGGTATGCTGCAGAAACTTTTGTTAGTCAATGTTTGCATGAAGAAAGACACTCCCAGATAGATATTTGCCTCTTCTTTGCCTCTAGCATTTTCCTTAGATTTCTAAACACTGCCAGTCCCCTTAAGCTGGCTGTTTTGCACATGTGTTGTCTTTCCAGCACTGGAGCCAGACTGCCAAAAATTGAGAGTCCTGTTGAGCCAAGTATTCCTTTAACCTCAATTAGCAATAACTTAATAAAATTTTAATAGAGATCAATCGATCTTTTTGCGTTAATGTCAATAATTTTTTCCTCTAAACAATTTTTTCCCCCAAATGTGTTCCAGGGCCCCCTGGTGGGCTGCGAAGGGACCACAGGTGGGCCACAGTACAAACAGAAATTCAGTTTGAAGTATACATAGTTACATATTTATATAAATGCATTTAAAAGGAGGAGGAGGTGGTTAGTTTGAGATATTACTCATTGTCTTGTATTAAAGTTTGTGTACCAGTGGGTCATATTTTGGCATTAGCACTTTACATATGACTGGGTAGCATTATTACCTCTTTCTGGTCGATTCTGGCAAACCGTCAGGCGACTCAGGAGGGGAAAGCAGTGCTCCACTCACACTGTTTATAGTGCGGGGGGGGGGGGGGGGGGGGGGGGGGGGGGGGGGGGTTGCTGCTGACTTCAACTGAGGCTATAGTCGGACGGTGGAAGGAATACTTCGAGGACCTCCTGAATCCCACTGACATGCCTTCTGTAGTGGAAGCAGAGTCTGGGGATGAGGGGGATGACTTGACCATCACTGGGGGTGAGGTCACTGAGGTAGTTAAACAACTCCTTGGTGGCAGAGCCCCTGGGGTGGACGAGATTCGCCCTGAGTTCCTGAAGGCTCTGGATGTTGTAGGGCTGTCTTGGTTGACACGCCTCTGCAACATCGCGTGGAGATCTGGGGCAGTGCCATTGGATTGGCAGACCGGGGTGGTGGTCCCCATCTTTAAGAAGGGAGACCGGAGGGTGTGCTCCAACACTACTCACACTACTCAGCCTCCCCGGTAAGGTCTATGCCAGGGTGCTGGAAAGCAGGGTGCGTCCGTTAGTCGAACCTCGGATTCAGGAGGAACAATGCGGTTTTCGTCCTGGTCGTGGAACGCTGGACCAGCTCTTTATCCTCTCAAGGATATTCGAGTGTGCGTGGGAGTTTGCCCAACCAGTCTACATGTGCTTTGTGGATTTGGAGAAGGCATTCGACCATGTCCCTCGGGGTGTCCTTTGGGAGGTTCTGCGGGAGTATGGGGTGTCTGGCCCATTGTTGCGGGCCATTCAGTCCTTGTACAACCACAGTGAGAGCTTGGTCCGTATAGCCGGTAATAAGTCGGATTCGTTTCCTGTGGGTGTTGGACTCCGTCAGGGCTGCCCTTTGTCACCGATTCTGTTCATAATTTTTATGGACAGAATTTCTAGGCGTAGCCAGGTGGCGGAAGGCTTCTTCCTTGGTGGCCTCAGAGTCTCATCTCTGCTTTTTGCAGATGATGCGGTTCTGTTGGCTTCATCCAGGGGGGGCCTCCAGCTCGCAGTGGAACGGTTCGCAGCCGAGTGTGAAGTGGCTGGCATGAGAATCAGCACCTCTAAGTCTGAGGCCATGGTCCTCAGCCGGAAAAGGGTGGAGTGCCCTCTCCGGCTCAGGAACGAGTTCTTGCCTCAAGTGGAGGAGTTCAAGTATCTCGGGGTCTTGTTCACGAGTGATGGGAGAAGGGAACGGGAGATCGACAGGCGGATCGGGGCTGCTTCTGCAGTGATGCGGACGCTGCACCGGTCCGTCGTGGTGAAGAGGGAGCTTAGCGTAAAAGCGAAGCTCTCGATTTACCGGTCGATCTACGTTCCTACCCTCACATATGGTCACGAGCTTTGGGTAGTGACCGAAAGAATAAGATCGCGAATACAAGCGGCAGAAATGAGTTTCCTTCGAAGGGTGGCTGGCCTCTCCCTTAGAGATAAGGTGAGGAGTGCGGCCATCCAGGAGGGGCTCAGAGTAGAGCCGCTCCTCCTCCACATCGAAAGGAGCCAGTTGAGGTGGCTCGGGCATCTGATTAGGATGCCTCCTGGCCGCCTCCTGGGTGAGGTGTTCCGGGCATGTCCCAACGGGAAGAGGCCCCGTGGTAGACCCAGGACACGCTGGAGAGATTATGTATCTCAGCTGGCCTGGGAACGCCTTGGGGTCCCTCCGGATGAGCTGGAGGAGGTGGCCGGGGAGAGGGAAGCCTGGGCTTCTCTGCTTAGGCTTCTGCCCCCGCGACCCGGCCCCGGATAAGCGGAAGAAAATGGATGGATGGATGGATGGATGGGTAGCATTAGCAATTTATAGCAATTTATATATGTTGTTTGTTTTTTGAATAAAATTTTCAAGGAAATACATCACTCGCTCATGTATTTTGATTAGAGTGAAGATTTAAAATTGGGTGGGGCCCCGTGGGATTTTCTTTGGGGATGGCTGCTCTAAACCATCAACGTGTCTATAATACCTCATTCCTACAAAACCGCTCAAAGAAGTCCTACCATTAATTAGTGCTTTGATCTTAAATATGATCAATCTATCTTTAATTGGCTACGTACCACAGGCCTTTAAGGCAGGAGTAAACCATTACTTAAAAAGCCATCACTTGAACCAGCTGTCTTAGCTAATTATAGGCCAATCTCCAGCCTTCCTTTTATCCTCCGAAATTCTTGAAAGAGTAAAACAGCTAACTGACCATCTCCAGAGAAATGCTTTATTTGAAGAGTTTCAGTCACGATTCAGAATTCATCACAGTACAGAAACAGCATAAGTGAAGGTCACTAATAATCTGCATGGATCACGGTGTCCAAACTTTTTTTCAAGGAGGGCCAGATTTGATCATGGGACAGTGCCCGAGGGCCAACGGCCCCTAATGACATTATTTTAACATGACGTTATTCTACTGACACTAATGTGAGGAGCACACAGGTAGGAATTTCCAGCAGAAATTTAAAACAGAAACTCTGTAAAGTACAATCTGCAATTCTGATAACAGAGCAACAGGTAAGCTACTGACACTAATGTGAGGAGCACACGGGTACATGGAGCAGGTCTGATTTGAGAGTAGTGGTAGACATGCGTAAAATGTCACTAGGCGGGAGTCAGTCTCGATCTCAAGTTTTTTCTTGTTTAAGTTCAGAACAGAGACACTCTGTGCAAACAAATACATGGAGCCAAACAAGCCGAACATTTTATTTGCAAATGTTTGCATCTCGAGAAACTTGAGCTTATCCTGCTGCTGGTGTTGTGCCAAAGAGTGATCATCTGCCAAAAAGTGATTTCTGATGTTTCTTTGTTTATAATGTCTAATATCTTTGCTTATCTTGGTAATATGTCTGTGTAGATTCTCAGTCATCCAGGTCATAGTAGTCTCTTGAAAAAAGGTTGAAAAAAGGCGACTGGACTTCTTTTTATTTCTTGAAGACATTTCACCTCTCATCTGAAAGGCTTCTTCAGTTCTCAACTAAATGGTGGAGAGACCCAGGTATTTAAACCCCTGTGGGCGTAGTCCCCTGGAGGTGGTTATGACCCTCTATTGTTCATGTGCGTAAACACATGTGCCAAGGTGCGAAGGGAGGCGTGGGTCATTTCAATCAGTGGTTTCAGTTGAAACCAATTTAGGACTTCACTCCATTGTTTCATGTGGCCTATTGAGGTCACTGGAACAAAGGTGTGAATGGGGGTTGAGACATCTGGGAAGGGAGCTCAGGACAGCACTGTAAGCGGGGGAAAGTTGGTGACGTAATCCACCTCCTCTGTTCAATGATGGTTGTTCACAGTGGACATGGATGGCTTCTTTCACTCCCCTTTCCAACCATGTCTTCCCTGTCCAAAATGTGAACATTGGCATCCTCAATAGAGTGCCCTTTCTCCTTCAGATGCAGATGTACAGCTGAGTCTTGTCCTGTCGAGGTGGCTCTTCTATGTTGTGTCATTCGTTTGTGAAGAGGCTGTTTGGTTTCTCCAATGTAGAGGTCCGAGCACTCTTCACTGCACTGGACAGCATACACTGCATTGCTGATCTTGTGTTTGTGGGGTTTGTCCTTGGGATGAACCACTTTCCCCCGCTTACAGTGCTGCTCAAAGAAGTCCTACCATTAATTAGAGAGACTTATCTTGGTAAATTGACTGTATTCAGCAGGATTCATAAAGGCTTATAAATAAAACAAAAGACCTGTTTAAATGTCTCAAAGCAAAGTTCATTTGGCTAGTTAAATGTCAAATCTGCAATGTACACCTGCAGAGCCCTTTGTGTCACCTATGACCCCCACCAAAGCCCTGCCATCAATCTTCTTTTCGAGGTTTTATGGCACTTGGCAGACATCTGTTACACTATGCTGCCTCCATCAGTTAAAAAGTGGAACTGCATGCAGAATCATATTCATTGTTTGACCCAGTGGGCCAAAAATAACACATTTTTAGACAAAACGTGCCATATAAAACTCGAGGTGAGACAATGATTGGCCTGAGGGCCGGACTTTGGACATGCCTACTCTAACCAATCAGAGAGCTCTGCCTGTCTGTAAAAGTCACCACACACATCACCGCATCAATGCCACAGCTGGAACATGTTTTTTTTTTCTCTCTCTTTTTTTTTTGAAGTTTAATTTAAGTAAATACATTTTATTTGAACTCCTTTGTCTTTGTGCTCTGTTTTTTTCTGAGTTTTGAACCAAAGAGGTCCTGGCCAAGTATTCATGTTGTTATTTGGTGAACTGGAAGATAAAACATGTCTCTTTCATTTTTCACAGAACTAAATGGTAATTGTGGTAAATTACATGGTAAACTGATGTGAACATTGATGTGTAAACAAGTACAACCACCAGCATGACTGTCAACTGTTCCTGGTTCTTTTCCTGTTTGTTCTACTCAAACAATCAATTTTTTGCTTTGTAAATCATGTAAATAGTAATTCATTGTCTGGTTTATCACAGGATTGTATTGTTTACTTGTCAAAACAAACAACTTTGGGCAAATATTACACATCATCACAGCTTCAGCAGTAGCACAGACTTTATGCTTCTCAGTAATGCAGATACACTGAGCTTTGTATAAACAGGCTGTTACCATTTCTGCTTACACACAGGTAATTATCACTGCATTCATCTATTTACTGATTCTGTCATTCAAAATATGACCAAGTAGAATGAATTCATATTTATTTTGTTTTTTCCATTTTACTTTACTCTTTTTTTTTTTTTCTTTCTTTTTTTGCCTTATTTCTCAGCTGAATTGCTGTGTCTAAAAGCTTGATAACCGGCTCTATGGCGAGAAAAGCAGCATGTGTGTGTTTTGTTCTGCTCGGCTGGTTTCCCTGTTGTTCTGCCTGACAGGTAATGCACTATGTGCCCACCTGTGTGAATGTTCCCATTCATTGTGCCAGATTGTATAAGACAGTCTGTGGGGGAAATGTTTCTTTCTGCCATCAGCCTGCTATATTCATGTAGCAGCTTTGCATCCACAGTCCATCCAACAGGTTCCCTTTAAGAGTGAAGAAAATGCCTTGCAAGAAAGAAGTGAGTTGTGTTCACTGATGCTCTATTGTATGCTTTTTTCAGTATCACAGCAGCAGATCCCTTAATGTTTGATCTCCTGCTGTGATACTGAAAAGATTCATATGGTTTTCATATTGTTTTATTAACTAAGTTGCCTATTTATTATTTAATAGCCATGCATTTGTTTTGTTTTCTTAAATCATGAAATCAATTAAATTTTACTTTTATATAGCACCAAATCACAATAGTCATATTTATATTACAAGGTTAAGACCATGTAATGATTACAGTGAAGACCCAACAGTCAAAACGACCCCCTATGAGCAAGCATTTGGCGACAGTGGGAAGGAAAAACTCCCAGCAGAACCAGGCTCAGAGAGGAGCAGGGATCTGCTGTAACTGGTTGGTTCCGAGGGAAGAGAGACAGGACAAAAAATATGCTGTGGAATAGACCCAGAGATTAAAAACAACTAATGATTAAATGCAGAGTGAAGTATAAACAGAGTGAAAAGAGGTGAATGAAAAGAAACACTCAGTTATCATAGGAACCTCCAGCAGCCTAGGCCTATAGCAGCATAACCAGGGGTGAAAGTAAGCCGGTATGGTACGGTACTATGTACCACTAAAAGATTCTGCACCGGTACGTAGTACCGGCAAGAGTTGGAGCGGCTGTCTGCTGTAAAGCCATCATTCAGAACCGGTCACGGCTGCACTTTGGGTCAGAATAGATCCGTTAGCAATAAGCAGTCTAAAACACGACTTAATCAGTTAATAAATTGCTTTTTTTCCCCTCATTTCAAATGGTTTCTGAACTGCTCGTGCTATGCTGGAGCCTCAAGTCTCTAGCTTCTCTCCCCTCAGAGATCGACCCTTTCGTCAACGGACAGCCACGTCCCATAAGCGGGATGGATGTAGTGCATTGTACATGACAGGCTAGACCCTCCTATTTTGATTGACGCCTCATTCAGCCAATCATGTAACTTGCTACACCAAACTCAACAGAAAAGCTAGGTGATGCCCCCTGGTTATTATTGGTTCTGGAAACCCATTTCTTAATGTTGAATGGCCGAATGAAGTGTCAATCAAAACGGGAGGGGCTAGCCTTCCATATAAAATGCACTACATACATGGGTTTTCCAGAGCCAACAATAACCAGAGGGTGTAGTTTTATAAGGTGATTTTGGTTTGGCTAGTTAACAGGTTAAAACAGGGGTATTCAACTGGCGGCCCAAGGGCCAGAACCGGCCCATCAGTCATTTTGGACCGGCCCACTGCCCATTTACTTCTATTAAATAAAAATTTTAAAAGAAGCTGTGACTAAACTGTAAGCACGGCATGTAGTTCACACTCCTTACAGGTGGTGGCAGTAACGCACTATAGATTACCAACCGCCATTAAACTCAAGAAGAAAAAGAAGAAGAATGGCATTTTATCAGTGTTGCCAACTTGGCGACTTTGTCACTAGCACTAGCGGCTTTTCAGACCCTCCCTAGCGGGTTTTTTTTCCTAAAAGCAACTAGCGACAAATCTAGTGAGTTTTCTCGGTGATGTCGGCGACTTTTGGAGAGCTTTTTGTTAACCTGAAATCCTCCGCTATATGTTTTGTGTACATACAGCCTTTGTGTGCTGCGTCCGTTCAGACGCTTTGGCATTGCCCAAACCCCCAAGAGTACCGAACTGTTGGTATGTACCGTAAGTCACGTGACCTTAATAGAGGAGGTGAGTCTGATCGTGTCCCCGTGATGCAGCCAGTAGATACGACGCCAGATTGAGCGGGTGGGCGCGTTGCTGTGATACATCAGCATACATGTCTATGGATTTACAAATCCTGCTGACTGAAGTTTGTTCATTCAGTCTGTTTACATGTTTTGTTATCTTACAGAGGAGGAAGCACTCTGGTGAAGTCTACTTCACTGCAGACTGGCTTTTTAAAGAATCAGTCAGCCGTTTGCTGTTTTCGCTCTGTATCTTTTATGTTTACATTTTAATAGCACGGCTGTGAGTCTTGTTATGGAGGAAAAAAAGCATTAATTTATTTGGGGAGCATTATTATTTAAATATGCCAGTGGTTTATTTTTGAGCAATTTCTCATGTACATCTATACCTTTGGGGAGAAAAAAGTATCAAGATATATTTCTTATATCATTCAGGTGAAAAGTAGTGAAATTATTTTGGTCCACATCCCCCAGCCCTAGTAGTTCTAAACATGTTTTTTTCTTCACTTTTTGTCTCTCCAAAGATGTTATTCCTCTCTCCTACAGCCTCGATTGCAACTACATGCAAATAACCAATTATGCAAATTAGCTGATGATGTCATATAGCGAATTTTAGGACATCCAATAGCTACTTTCCTTGCTGAGGAGTTGGCGGGAGGCCAGACAGCAGTTTCTAATAAAAACATGTTGCATTCAAAAGAGAAGAGACGTAAGGTGGACAATGAAAATAGAAAATTTAACGACAACTGGACCGATAAGCATGCACAAGAGTAAGTTGCCCACTGGCAAATAGCCTCATGACAATTTGGCCCATAGAAAAATTTAGTTGAATACCCCTGGGTTAAAACGTTCACCGCTACGTTTAATGTCAGTCTGCTTTTTACAAAATCTCTCAATTAAAAACATAGATTAACTAATTGTGTTTCAAGTTATTCTGCTCAATTTCAACAACACAGCACAGTTCAAAAACACTGCTTATGACCAGAGATTTCATTTACGCTACACGAGAGCGCATTCACCTCCAAAACATGGTGGTTGCCAAGGGGATTGGGGTTTGAGAAAGCTTGGTGGTTATTTACTTTCCAGAAGTTTTGTATTAGTGGACAGAGCCAGAATGCATGGAGGTCATCAATTGTGTTAAGTGTACAGTGTGAGCAAACATCTCAGTTTCTTAACAACAAAAATATTATATATATATATATATATATATATATATATATATATATATATATATATATATAATGTTTTTGTCATAGTACCGGCAAGAATTTAAAACTACTTTCACCCCTGAGCATAACTACGGGCTGGTTCAGGGTCACCTGATCCAGCCCCAACTATAAGCTTGATCAAAAATGAAAGTTTTAAAAATAGAGAGGGTGTCTGTCTCCTGAATCCAAACTGGGAGCTGGTTCCACAGAAGAGGGGCCTGAAAGCTGAAGGCTCTGCCTCCCATTCTACTCTTAAGTATCCTAGGAACCACAAGTAAAGGCCCTTACACACTGGACCTGTAAATTTTGTGCGACTGTTTCATGCGTTAAAAATAGTTTTAGGACACATGTTCTTAACACAGCATTTACTGTTTCTGATCAAGTTCGATTTTTCTGACTTTCGTATTCGAACAAACAGGTTTGACCAATCAGAGCGCTGCATTTAGCAACATGTGAGGTCATAGGTCAAAATGCGCATTGATGTGCTGAATACACAGTGATGTGGGAACAATAAAATCAAACTATTTTACCTCAAACACACAGCTACACGCTGCTCCGGGTCTGTCGGCTCTCTAAAATTATTTTCTGCCTCTTTCCCTTGATCCCAACTCTGCCAACAAGAGCTCAAACTGCTCACTGACATCCTGAAATATGCGCAAAAGCAGCCGTGATGCAGCTTCAACTCTTGGATCAAACCATGAAACTCTCCCTGCTGCTGCTTTCTTATGAGTTGGATGAACCCAGAATCTCTGTTTCTTCCTTCTCTTGTTTAGAAACATCAGGATCTCATTACATCATCGCTTGAAGTCAACTTCATTTCTTTCACAGTGCACTCTATGAGGACGATTTTTTTGCAAAAATGCAATGCGTCCTGTGTGTGTGTAGGTTATATGACAAGTTCGTATCTGAAAGATTCTGAATTTTGTGTGGTTTTATGCAACACATCCAGTGTGAAATGGCCTTAAGCCAGCAGTGTGAGAGCTCCCCCCTCAGCTAACAGTTCCTGATTAGAGGTGGAATGTTCATCAGCAGCTTGGTCTAGAGATACCAGTTCACACAGGTCAGAAGATGGGACAAGGAGTAAAGCATCTGTTTACATAACATCCAGGAGAAAAATTAGATACACGGCTATCCAAGGCCGGTCAGGGAGCCAAATTTCAGATCCTACAATTGTTTTGGTACAGGCTGGCATAACTGATTAATTTGCTGACAGCCTTAAAATCTTTCTGGCACCTCTCAGTAGCGAAAAATCCAATCATCCGAAGTTTCTTGGTTCTTTCTTTCCTCACCGCACAGAAACAGACACTCCTCCAAGATCTAATCCATTCTGATTTAGCTCCAGCTGAGACTGAGCTTGAGTTCGTACTACTCTGCATCCCTCACAGGCAGCCTTACCAAGGCAATACCAAGGCCTGAACAGCTGCCCAGACTTTCTGAATTTCACAATGAGCCAGAAGTCCAATAAGGAGAAATCCTGGTATCAATAAGCCAATATATATGCCACGTCCTCAATTGACAGTACAGCCAGGCATGTCATCTTCCACTCTCCACAGCAATCCATAACATAGCCAGCCGGATATGAATTTTTATTTATTCAAGAGGAAAGAGGGTTCTCCTTTTCCCAATCTCCTCGTGATGAAAATTTGATCAATCAATAGCGTAAAGAGACCATCTGACCAGATCCATAATTTTAATTTCCAGTTCAGAAGATGTATGAAGAGAGATGCTAAAGCAGCAAAGCAGGGTAGATAAGGAAGGGTTAGGGAGAGAAGAAAAATGCACTCATCTCCGCTGAGAGCAAGAAGGGGAAAAAAAATAGATGTCATCCAGGCCTTTATGTCTTTGAGACATTCCTGCAGTTTAACTAATTGCCTTTGTGTGTCACCTCCTTCTGGAAAACAGTTGGTCTTTTAGTTTATCCTCATGCTGCATTGTTAGATGCATTTATAGTATCCAGTCTGTAGCAGCATTAAATATTTTTGAACAAATATCACCAGTGTCCTTCTAATTTAACTTTTTAGTACTATAGTCTACATACTGTATAGAAAAAATGGACATAGCCACTATGACATCACCCAACAGTTTGTTTGCTTTTGAAGCTGATATGGAATGGAGTGGATAAGATGGGTTGTCCATGATGGAGAGCCAAGGTTGCAACAAATCAGTTTGTGAAATTTCTTCCCTCCTAGATATTCCACCATCAACTGTAAGTAGTATTATTGCAAATTGGAAGCATTTAGGAACCGCAGCAACAGAGCACGGTCACTGAGTGCTGAGGTGTTCAGTGCATAAAAGTCTCCACCACTGGTGATTCAATGACTGCAGAGCTCCAAACCTCCTCTGGCATTAACAGCAGCACAAAAACTGTTGGGTTTCAAGGCCAAGCAGCTCATGCTGCCTCTTGACCAGCACCAAAAGCACCAACAATGGGCACATGAGCATCAGAACTGGACCACGGAGCAATAGGAGAAGGTGCGCTGGTCTGTTGAATCACATTTTCTTTTACATCATGTGGATCATTTACCTTGGGAACACCTGGCACCAGGGTGCACTATAGGAAGAAGGCAAGCCAGTAGAGGCAGTGTGATGCTTTGGTCAATGTTCTGGTGGGAACCCTTGGGTCCATCCATGCGGATTTTACTTTGATGCGTACCACCATCCTAAGCATTGTTCCAGACAATGTACACCCTTTTATGGAAAGATTACTGCTTGATGGCCTCTTTCAGCAAGATAACGCATCCTGCCACAAAGCAACTATGACACAACAGTTGACTCCAATTGAGCATCTGTGGATATGCAGGACAAACAAGGCCGATCCATGAAGGCCCCACCTTACACCTTACAGGACTTAAAGAATCTGTTGCTAACATCTTGGTGCAGATACCACAGCACACCTTTATGGGTCTAGTGGAGTCCATGCCTCAATGGGTCAGGGCTGTTTTGGCAGAAAAGGGGGGACCAACACAATATCAAGCAGGTGGTCAGAATGTTATAATTGATAGGTGTATGTGTTTAATCAGGGAAGAATTATTTTGTTGTCATTGTCATTATTACAGCTTTTCCAAATGTGTGCATTGTCTTTAGTCTATGACATGCTGTAATATGTCATATCTTATTGTTCATCTGAACTTGTAGTGACCTAATTTTAAGGATTTATCATCCATCCATCCATTTTCTTCCACTTAACATTTTCAGGGTCTCAGGAGGATTTATTATTATTATTATTATTATTATTATTATTATTATTATTATTATTATTATTATTATTATTATTATTATTATTATTATTATTATATAAAACCTTAGAAGTGAAAGTGGTGTACATTTGCTCATTATTGAGGTAGAGTGCTGTGCCTGAAAGCACCACTAGAGGGGGGCAGCAAGCTTTTGTTTATTGATTTATTTATTTATTCATTTAGTTTTAAGCAGTGAGGGATTGTATGCAATGATTTCCAGCCAGCAGTTTTTATTTTTGCGTTCTTCAGGCCTGTCTGTTCTTCTTTCTGTCCACTCTCCTGCTGGTGTAGGAGGGAAACCTGTTCCTTTCTCTGTAATTGCCCCACTGGCGTCTGTATTTGGAACCATGTATACTCCTGCCCTCTCCTTTCACTCGCTGTCGCTCACTTGCTGCTTTGCCACTGTTATTGATTCACACTCTCACCCTGCTGTGAAGCGACACCGGCCGGAATCAGTGCAAGGAAGAAGAAAGGAAGCATCCACTCTGAGTGAAGGAGGAGAGGAGGTCTCCTCAGATCTCCTTCCTGCATTAGTAACGGAGGTCTCTGCTTATTCTTCCAAACAGTTGTCGCCTGAGCATGTAGGGGCGGGAAGACCTCCTTGGCTTAACTGAATTTGTTTTTCTTTCAGCCCTTGCAGAGAGGGGATGGATCATTGTTTACAAGTCAGATTATTGTTTCTGCATGCGAGTCTGTCATCGTGGCACAGTGTGGTCCTGGAGACGCCTGCTGTGAGTTCTTTGGCAGGTGTTTGCGTGGCAGGGTTGTTTGTGGGAAGATTTTGTCAACACGATAGTGTTAACACTGAGCCAAGACACAGACAGAAACTTTAGAGGTCTGTAGTTGGAATCAAAATGAATCTGATCTGTTAGAAACTGAATGAAAGGAGCTCTAAGAAAGGGGCCGAGGGCTCATGACCCCCCCACCCCTGCTTCATGCCCCTACCACACAGTCTTTTGGCATTTTCAATCAATTTGTAACTCTGCATATGTCATTACATATGTCATAGGTATTTGGAACAAAAAGGTAGGCAAGCCTTACTTTTTCTTCCTTAAAAAAACTTTTTATTTTCCATTTTCCTTCTCATTTTCTAGCATCATAACTTTCTTCATTTGCACATTTCTGGTACTTCATTATAATCACATCCCTGTTGCAGCTGTTTCACTTCTACATGAGAAGTAAGCACGATGTTTTTCAGGTTAGTACCTGAGAGTCTGGCCTTGTTTACTTGTATTTATTCATAACTCTGGTTTTCTGGTGTAGAAGCCTCTGCATGAATTATAAATAAGCCGCCTGTCTGCTCCACATATCCAAGGGACAGTATATCTGTGTTGAATCTCTTCCTTGTGTCAGTGCTGTATGTTTATGATTATGTGGCTGTAGGTAGAGGTGTTTTATGACACCGTTTACGTCAGTGTTTTGTGTTCAGGTAAACCAAATATGCTGGACAAAGTATGTTTATAGTACAAAATTTGTGTGTCTGCACTGAGCTTCTCCAAGACAACATTCAGATGCGATGTGTGCATGCAGCGAGGCAGACTCACAGGATGAAGATATCAGCCTCACTCATACAACTGATAGTGATCGCGTTTCTTGTCTTCTCAGTAAATCCAGTCCACCGTGAAGATGGATGCTGCTGTTTGGAGCTTCTTTAGTCTGCTGGTAATTATACACTTTAGCAGAGGTAAGTGGCGCTTTATTATCTAAAGAGTCGCCCATCCTGCTGATAGCTGTAAACTCTGAATGTCTTTAATTCGTGTGCGCTTTGAAGAGATGTTCATATGGTTAATAACACTTTGCAGATGCCACATCAGTGAGAAGGCTTTGAGAAAAAAAAAAAAGCGCATCATTGCTCCTGACACAAAATCCATGAGCCTTGACAAGCCCAGCAAGTTACTGTCTGAGAAAGAGCTAGAGAGGGATTGATGGTGAGAAAGAACATATTAGGAGAGTAAATACACCAAGAAAATGCTCAAAGTTATTGGGGGGGGGGGGGCTGTCTAGCTATTGGCCCCTGCACTGGCGCCTGTCACAGACTTGTTACACCTGTGGGAGGGAGCCTAGCTGGCACCCTAATTTGTGCCTCATCATCTCCTCCTCCTGCTTGTGACCCAGAAATTCACCTCAGTATGCCATGTTTAAAGATGTCTCAGTACCTAAAATACATGTGAGGACAGAGGAGAGAAGGATAGCAAGAAGAGGAATAATGGAGGACTGACAGGGATATCCTTTAACATGTAAAAAAGAGGTGTGGCACACACAGCTGAAGTATTCAAACCAGAGCAAGAGGAGGACTATAAACAGTTTGTTGAACATGTTTTAGTTATTCAAGATGCTCAAACGTCACTGTTTCTTTGATAAGCGCTCGCTGGCCACTTCATTAAGTACTGCTCCGTCACAAATACCTGATCAGCCTATCACACGGCAGCAGCCCAACACACTTAGGAACGGTCAAGACGACCTGCTGAACATCAGAATGAGGAGGAAAGGTGATTTAAGTAACTTTGAACTTGGCAGGATTGTTGGTACAAGACAGCTTGGTCTGAGTAGCTCAGAAACTTATGATCTTCTGGGATTTTCCCACACAACCATCTCTAGGGTTTGTAGAACATGGTCTGAAAAAGAAAATATCCAGTGAGCAGCAGTTCTGTGGGTGAAAATGCCTTGTTGATGCCTGAGGTCAGAGGGGAATGGCCAGACTGCTTTCACCTGACTAAAGGACCGTCTTCTCAGAAGCTTTGTGGCTTGTCAATATGCATTTTGGCAAATCCCAGTATTGTTTTTTTTTTTTTAAATCATTCATTTTCAACAGTGGTGTCCTCAGTGGTTTTTCCACTTTGGCTCAAACAGCGACAGATGGTGTGACCTAACACTGATGTACCTTGACCTTGGAGTTCACCACTAATTTCTTTGGAAGTTGTTCTGGGCTCTTTCGTTTCATATTATTTGTCTCTTCAATTTATAATAAATTTTCCTCTTGTGGCCACGTTGGCTACAGTCCTGTGGACCTCAAACTTCTGAATAATATGTGCAACTGTAGTCACAGGAACATCAAGCTGCTTGGAGATGGTCTTCTAGCCTTTACCTTTAACGTGCTTGTCAATAATTGTCTTTCTCATCTCCTGAGACAGCTCCCTCCTTGGCTTTCTGTGGTCCAAACAGCACAGTGACTGTGTTTCACCCTTTAAATAGGCAGACTGACTGATTACAAGTTAGAAGAGACCTGCGATGCTAATTACAGGACACACCTTAGTTTAACCTGTCCCTGTCAAGACCAGCAGAATGAGGTGACACACAGAACGTGACGGTTAACAGGTTTATTTATCGTGTAGACTGAGCGAAGGGGAAGGAAGCAGGAGCAGGGGTCGCTGAGGGAGTGGAACAGCTGGCTCCGACGAGGAAGGAGAGTGACGGTGACACCCAAGGGTCTCCAGAAACGAGAGGACGAGGCAGTGGCGGCGACTGGGCACAGGCAGGGATCTACAGCTGGCCTGAGACGAGAGACGAGAAAACAAGGTAAGAAGACAACGGTACAGGTAAGCAACCACCAAGATACTGAGCCGACACTGACTGCAACTTAATCAATGATCCAGCGATGACTTGAGGTCTGCTGTCAGCTTAAGAAGTCTGCGTGAAAGCTTCAATGGGAAACAGGTGTGGAGCAGCGCCGTGGAAGGACCGCCCAAGAGGGAGGTATCTCGGAAAGTCGCCGCCTTGGGATCCACCCGTCAGTGGTATCCACGCCTCTCGCGTAGAGGACCAGCCGGAGAAAGTCCCGACCAGGGTTATTATAGTTAACGAAAACGAACGAAATAACGAAAACTGAAATTGAAAAAACATTGTCGTTAACTGAAATAAATAAAAACTATAATTAAAAGGAAAAAACGATAACTAATTAAAACTGAATTGTGAGTTTACAAAACTAACTAAAACTAACTGAAATTATCGATAAACTGACTTTCATTTACTTGTTTTTTTGGGGGTTTTTTTAAGCCTTGTGGATTGATATGAAATCATTGTTTCCGCTCTCCGAGTTTAAGCTGGGAGCGCCACAGGACAACTGTGTGAGTGCGCATGTGCGTGCGCTCACCGCGCTGGTCCGCAAAGTAATGGCTGCGGTCTGCCGAGTCCCGTATGGAGGTTCTTTGAGTACAAACACCTGCACACGACCACAAGGTAATTAACACACACAATCCAGCTACACAAGCATAAATGCGGACATGAGGTCGGCAACTTCTGTAGGTTGTGTACAGAGGCCGCAAAGACCCTGCAGGTTTAATTAGCGAGCATCTAACCAAGCTAGCTCCAAAACAGAAGCAGCATCAGGTGGTGAGAACATCAGGATGCAGCTGGATTTGAGCTTTGACTCCTTCAAAGAGTTTGTTTTTGTTTAACACCACATGTAGGCGTTATTAATCTGCTGCACTGATGCTGAAGTTTATTGTGGAGTTTATTGTAGAATTTATTGAGTTTGGGAGTTCATGTTTTTCTTTGTTTCTCCCTGATTATGCTCATGTGTGTCCTTAATAATACACAAATTTAGCATGTCTTGTGAACAGTTGGTTGTTGACTATATTTCTTTAAACTGTATCTTTTGTCAAGTTTTCATTACACAATAGTCACTTTTGCGCCTTGAATCTTGCACCTGATCAGGTATGAAAATACTAAAACTAATACTGAAACTAACTGAAACTAACTAAAACTAAGCATGAAACCAAAAATAAAAACTAATAAAAACGAGCAAAACCACTCTGAAAACTAATTAAAACTAACTGAATTAGAGAAAAAAAAGTAAAAACTAACTAAAACTAAACTATAATGTAAAATCCAAAACTATTATAACCCTGGTCCCGACAAAACCGTCACACACACACACACACGCATCAACATCCACAGGGCATGACAGTCCCTGTGGTCAACTTACTTTCAGTCTTTTCTAGGGGTACCATCATTTTTGTCCAGGCCAGTTTCGTTAGTTTTTTTTTTTGTTTTTTTTTTTTTTAATAATTCTGTTGAACCACAATTAAAAATTAATTCCTGATTTCATTCAATTTTCAGTACATTTTTAATTATCATTACTTTTGTCAGTTTTGTCTGCGTCTGCGTAAAAATAAATGTAAAAATCCATCTGTTTGTTTTTTTTTTGTTTGTTTGTTTGGGGGGGGGGGGGGGGGGGGGGGGGTTGGCTTTTTTTTTTTTTTTTTTAGTTTTTACCTTTAAATGATGAGTTCAAACTAAATTCTCAATGAAATTTAAATTCTAAATTTATGGGAGGCAGGAGCAGTGGAAGATACCTGCCGGGAAATTTTTTTCAGCAATCACACAGTAAAAATCCAGCCGTCTGGTTGCCTTCGTCTGTCTTTGTCAGAACTGGGTATGAGCCCTGTCCTCTTACCCTTGAGATACAGTGATCGAGTTTCTCCCTGCTAGAACATCAGGAATTTTAATTAGCCTTGATCACACCTGCTGCATTGAAAATAATTTTTAAAATCTTTATGTATTTTTTCCCTCATTACTGTCTTTTTCTTTGTTCTCTTCCCTTCTCCTTCTTTCTTGCAACACCTTAGTGAACTGCCCTAGCAAGAGATGGTGGCGGTTCTAAATTGATCAGGACTGAAAGATCTGCACAACTTCTTGATTTATAGTTCTGGACGCTCACTGTCCACAGGGATTAAATCCCCCACATCTTTAACAGCATTGGGAGGATGGCAGTTTCTTTTTTTCTTTTTCTTTTAGAGGACTTGGTGAGTCATGATCTCGTCAGGATTTACTGTAAAAAACAGTAAATTGTAATTATAATATTAGAAAAATATGAAAAGGTTAAACACAGAATACAGACTAAAAGCAACACAGCTGCTGCAGGCAAAGCTGCAGCATGAGTGTGTATGAGAGGAAAAGCTCTGTACAGTAGATTAGTATTAAATTTGCAGGATGAATGTGTATGTGTCCTTTAAACCCAGTGAGACTGGCAAGGATCTACTATATTAATAAAGTTTAGCCTATTTGAAGCCAGATAGGAATTGTGAAAAAAACTGCTAATTGATGGATTACAAATGTATTTTTGTTTTCCATTATACTAATATTTAGATGTATGTAAGACAATTTTAGCCTTTATTCTGTCAGCTGCTGCCATGCTCATGTTTAACAGTCTGAGAGGAAAGAAATACAATTCAAACATAGGCTTAGGCTACATGGAATTTTATATAAGGTCAAATAGCTGCTCTTGGGATCATATTAATGCCTATAATATAATAAAATTTCCTCATAAAGGAAACACAAAGACAATTTAAAGAAAAAAATCTGGACCTTCCTGCTGTCTGAGCACAAAGGTCTGAGGGATGCTATTTCCCACAGAATTGATTGGTCAGTAGGCGGTGATCTCATGCCTGCTGACCTCTAATTTGGAACCGAGCCTGCTTCAGAGCAGGTTGGAGGGTACTGAATAAGTTAAAAGTTGCATGCTTCTTCCTATCTAACATCTGCACACATAGGTGGAAAATGTCTGCAAGTATGGCTTCTTCAGTCTTTTAGTTTCCCAGGCTTCAGATAAGCTGTAAGCTATAACAACATCTGAAGGGTTTGTTTCACATTTTCTTTGTATTCTAAATGAGGACACAACAACAGAGTCAGGCAATCCCAATTCCAGAAAATGCTGGGATGCTGTTTAAAATGTAAATTAAAAACAAAATGCAATGATGTGCAAATCTCATGAACCCTTGTTTTATTCACAAGAGAACATTGAAAACATATCAGATGTTTAACTGCAGGCATTTTATAATTTCATGAAAAATATGAGCTCATTTTGAATTTGATGGCAGCAACATGTCTCAAAAAAGTTGGGACAGTTTACCATAAAGTTTCCCACTGCACAGCATCCCCTCTTCTGGGAACTGCAGAGAGCAGCTGCTGGACTTCTAGGAGAGGAATGTCTGATTTAGGATTCTAGCTGCTCTGCTTTGTTGTATTTTTCAGTTCACGATGCTCCGAATGTTTTCGCTTGGTGAAGGGTCTGGACTGCAGGCAGGTCTGTTCAGCACCTGGACTCTTCTACTATGAAGCCCTGCTGTAGTAATAGATGCAGTATGTGGTTTCATCTTGTCTTACTAAAATATGGAAGGCCTTCCCTAAAAAAGACATCTAGGTGGGAGCACATGGTTTGGGGATGTGTTGCTGTCATCAAATTCAAAATGAAAAAATATTGTTCATGAAACGGTGAAATCCCTGAGCTTAAACATTTTATACGCTTTCTAACAAAATATGAGTTTATGAGGTTTTCAGTTCACTGCATTCTGTTTTTATTTACATTTTACGCAGTGTCCCAACTTTTTTAGAATTGGCATTGTACAATGCAGTTGTACAACACTTTTATATTTGTCTCCAAGTCACTAGCGTGGTTGTGGACCCTCAGTCTTGACGCAAGTTGAAGACTGATGTCAGAATAATTTGAAGGACTGCTTCTTGTTTCACCTCAGCTCCCAGAAAAAAAAAAAAAAAAAACTCTTTCTGTGACTGGTTTCTACTTTTTTTCCCTCTTCTCTCCTGCTTGTTTTGCCAGCCCAGAAATTTAGTGATGACTCCATCAGCATCTCCCGTGTCATGCTGTTCGGTGTCAGCCCTCAGTCCCACATCAGCCTCCTGCTGCTGGGCATGACCGTGGTCCTGTTTGGGGGTGTCTATCTCTGGATCCTCAGATACGTCTGCATTGGCGTCGGCCAGCCCATCACAGTCGGCAGTGAATCACAAGCCCTGACAGGGATGGTGTGAAGTCATCAACCTCTGGCTGTGTGAGTTAGGCTGTTACTCACCCACAAAGAGCAAAAGAGTCATTTACCTTGGGTTACAGGTAAAAGACTTGGCTCTGTTCAGTGGAGAGTTTGGACATGTTTGCTTATTGTAAATTTTGCAAAGGGTGTCAGGGAAAAAAGAAAAAAAATGAATTGTGGGTAAAGTTGTCCTTTTGTGCTCCCAAATCTATTTTTTTCTGGTGTGGTTCCAAAGCACTTAGTGACTGTGTCTAGCTGAATTCCCCACAATGGTCAGAGTTTTTATTGTTTTGCATTTTTCTAATTAGTTTTTACTTTTATTTATTTATTTATTTTTTGACTGTTTGCTTTAAACTCAGTTTGGTTTCAATTAGTTTCCAGACTGGATTCTTTTGTTTTCAGTTTAAAACATTTTTTTCACATCCAGTTTTAGTAAACCGTGGCAATCTTGACAAAGCTTACTGGATATTTGCTGACTTTACTAGCATCTGTTGTTTACTGTCGCTTGAAAAATGACTGGTGTGAGCAGTGAGTGTGAAACACAGTTTTAAGGTTGGGTGGAAGAAATTTAGAATAAATGAAGCTAAACAGATGATGAAATGCTGTGTATGCTTTGGGTTAGGCTTTATTTCCTGTTTTATTTTGAAATCCCGTTTTTTTTTTTTTCCCATGTCCTGGATATCTTTTTTTTACCTCCTGCTTTTCTTGTTTTCCCACCAGTTTAATGTATAAAAATAATTCACTTACTACTTTGTGTGTTTGCAGTGCACTGTTGTCCCCTTTTCTGCTTGTCTCTGCTTAGTGTCATGCTGCTTTGTGTCTGGTTTGTTTGTTTATTTATTTATTGCCTTTGTTTTATTTAGAAAAAAGAAATGGAAAAAACTGACAAAACTATACCTGTACTTTTTTTTTTTAACAGATTTTTTGTTTGCTTGTTTTTTTACAGTGGTAAAGCAAGCAGAATTAAAAGACGTTAATTATGACATCATAGCCCAAAACTAGCCGAGGCTGCATGTTACACGTTCAGAAGCAAACAGACACCAACAAATAAACACACTGTTAAGCCAAAAGTAGAGCAAACTGTTGTCTGTGTGCTGGATTGCAGTGAGAACTTACATGCATTCAGTTGGTGATCAGTTTGATCTCATGTGACAGTCTTTATACACTCCTGTATTTGCTGTTACTGTATCTCATTGATGTTTCAGCTGTTCTTTGCCTGGTAACAGCCTTTGGGTTTCAGTAGGGATGCATCCATGGACTGGCATATCTTTTCTGGGACTTGACTCTTTTAGCTGTTTTTAGCCAAAAATGACAAACATATGCTGTGTCATTTCATGTCATATTTTCTCCTGTGTAAAACTGTAAAATAGCTTTAGCAAATCGTGCAGAAACCCAGTTTCTTCGAACATACTGCTGCGTCATTTTCTTTGTGGTAGTTTCCATCATATTCACCAAAAATCTGCAAATCTTGTGACTTACAGGACTCATGGGACAGGCTAACTTTTATTTGACTATTTTAAAAAAACTTCCCTTCACATGCACTGGGTAAAGCCAGGCTTTACACCAGTGTGTGTCCTGTAGTCAAATTGTGGGATGTTGTCTCAAGATATGGGACAGGGAGACAAGGAATAAAAATGCAGCGCAGTTGCACAAAAAGACAGACATGTGATCATCCTATAGTCCTATATGTTTAATGCTACTGATGACACATTTGACATTACTCATTTTATCAATATTGATTAGTTTGGCCTTAATAATGTAACCTAACTGGATATGGATTCAGTATTCATCAGAATCACAGACCCTAAACCAGAGCTGCTAGCTTAGTGCTAACACACTAATCTTAGCAACCTTTAGCCTAATTAACCTCCCACTGGTACAACCTGACACAAATTAGTGAACACAAATGACTAATATGTGCCTGAAAATTAAACAATTTAAAAAGCCAATTTGCTCACTCATGCGTGGGTGCAATGATCCACATGAGTAATGGACCATAAGGGGTTTTAAACACTGAAAGGGTTTTGTCATAGACTCCTTGAATGAATAACTAAGGGGATGAATGCGAGTGTTTTTTTTATTCCAGCCTGACGCACACAACACTGTGAGCTCTTGTATATGTGTACTCTTTTCTTCTCCCTCAGCCTCATTTCAATCAGGAGACATCATTTGAAGGAACTGAACATAGATTTATCAAAATACAGAGTTTGAGTAGTAATATATTTGGTGACTTGACTTCAGTGAAGCTCCACAGCAGAGCAGAGGCCAATGATGATAGGTAGTAGGTGAGGAACCCCGGAGTCTAAATGCTGGTGGTGGCAGAAGGTGAGGCAGATGAAGACGTAGATGAGGATTTCTATCTGTCCAAGGCTGGATGGAGATGTGGTCTGGAAGGCAGAATGACAGAAGAGCAGTGGCAGCTGACCTATCCTGGACTGCAAACACCTCAGCTACTTTTTCACACAGGGTAGGGTAGGTTTGGATAGATTTTTCAAATGAAATAATCATTTTACAAACTTTTGTATATACTCAGGTTAACTTTGTCTAATATTAAAGTGTATTTGATAATCTGAAACATGTAAGTGTGACAAATATGCAACAAACTAATAGATCAGGATGAGGGCAAATACACTATATTGCCGAAAGTATTCACTCACCCATCCAAATCGTTGAATTCAGGTGTTTAAATCACTTCCATGGCCACAGGTGTATCAAACCAAGCTCCTAGGCATGGTACCGTGATAGGATGCCACTACTAATTATTCCACAGTCAACTGTTAGTGGTATTAAAACAAAGTGGACACAACTGGGAACGACAGCAGCTCAGCCAGAAAGTGGTAGGCTATGTAAAATAACAGAACAGAGTCAGCAAATGCTGAGGTGCACTGTGATTAGCTCAGGAACAGTGTGTAGAGAGCTTTATGGAAGGGGTTTTCATGGCCGAGCAGCTGCTTGGATGCCTTACATCACCAAGCGCAATGCAAAGCATCAGATACAGTGGAGTAAAGCATGCCACCATTGGACTCTAGAGCAGTGGAGACGTGTTCTCTGGAGAGACAAATCACGTTTCTCCATCTGGCAATCTGATGGACGAGTCTGGGCTTGGTGGCTGCGAGGGGAATGGTACTTGTCTGACTGCATTGTGCTGAGTGTAAAGTTTGGGGATGGCCCCTTCCTGTTCCACCATGACTGCACACCAGTGCACAAAGCAGGACCATAAAGACATGGATGAGTGAGTTTGGTGTGGAAGAACTTGACTGTCCTGCACAGAGTCCTGACCTCAACCTGATAGAACACATTTGGGATGAATTAGAGCAGCGATTGTGAGCCAGGCCTTCTCGTCCAAAATCAGTGTCTGACCTCACAAATGTGCTTCTGGAAGAATGGTCAAAAATTCCCATAAACACTCCTAAACCTTGTGGAAAGCCTTCCCAGAAGAGTTGAAGCTGTTATAGCTGCAAAGGGTGGGCTGACATATTAAACCCTATGGATTAAGAATGTGACAGCACTCAAGTTCATGTGTGTTTGAAGGCAGACGAGTGAATACTTTTGGCAATATAGTGTATTGTTTTTTTTTTTTACAGCACTGTACATTTATAAATACAGCAAAAAGCTTCTAATTCTAACTCTAAGTGATTGAATACAGATCATACAGATCATCAGTGAGCTTGGGCATGAGCTTCATTTCAGTTTATTTTAAGTAAACCCTCTACACTCTTTACACCACTCCATCTGATTCTCATTCCTGCCTGCATCTACCTTTGCATAAATAGTCAAATAGCATTTCACGTGAAACATGAATCACCTTGTACTCCACCTGAATAATGGACCTAAGTATCTCTGTGAGATGGAGGCTATTGAGTTTTCATCTTAATGGATCCCATTAAATTTAATCAGTCTCATAATTCATCAGCTTCGTATCTAGTAAAAGCTGCATGAATGAATAAGCGATCTGAGAGAATTTCAAGCAGGGCAGCATCATTTGATATTTTCACCTGGGATTAAGCATGCATACACAAATCCACAGACACACGAGCTCGTTGAACGAAGATTATCTGAGGGCTGCGGAGTGAATGAAGGACAATTCTGAAGGTTTGTGTTGACAGCTTTTAGTTTTCAACATTTAAAGCTCAGCCCGTTCTCCTCGATACAAGCCAGACATGACTGACAGGCTGCACGCTGTAATAAAATATGAACTATACAGCAGGAAAAGTGACTGAACTGCTCTTCGCAGCACAGATGGACAATGATCCTGAACATATCGCAAAGGCAACTCGCTGCAAAGTGGAATATTCCACCGAATGGAGCCTCATTTCACTCAAGCTAAAACTACAGGAGGAATGACCCATAAACAAACAAGCAGCTGAAGAGGGCTGCAGCAGAGGCTTGGCAAAGCATCACAAAAGAGAAAACCATCGTCTCTGGTGACGTCCATGATTTTCAGTCACTGCCTGCAAAGGATTCACGCCTGAGTATTAAAAATCAACAGTGCATTCATGATTATGTTCATTCATCCACTTGCATTTGAAAAAAGCAGCACTGTATATAAAACTGGCTGTAATTACTTAGAGGTTAATGATATGCATTTGTTCAACTCCTCAAGTTAAAAGTGTCTAAACCTCAGCTGCATCTTGAATCCTTTATTTCATGTGGTGATTGAAACATTGTGTCAATGTTTCATGACTGTAACCCTACAGGAGGTCGCCCGATGCTGTCAGTAACAACAGAATCTGTATCTTGTGGCCACATTTATTTATTACACTCGTCCATACCAAGGTGGCAAAGGAGTGCGGTTGTTAGCATTGTCGCCTCACAGCAACGAGGTCCTGAGTCAGAACCCGCTGCCCACCTGTGACCTTTCTGTGTGGCGTTTGCATGTTCTCTTCAGGTACATACTCCAGCTTCCTCCCACGATCCAAGGATGCGCTCTGTGTTAGCCCTGCAATAGGCAACTTGTACCCTGTCGCCCTATAGCTGGTGGGGCAGGTTCCAGGCCCCCAATGTCCCTGAACAGGACAAGCAGTTAAGAAACATGAGATGGTTGGATAATACGTGGCCATCCCCATGTCCTGCTCTACAGTATAAATGTCATTTTAGTCCATCATTAGGTGGCTGCCAATTAACATGATGGTATCACGATATTCAGGTTTTGTGGATATAAATTAGATCTGTCAAGAAATTAAAAAGATGCAATGCTTTTATAAGGTGTTACAGATGCGTAAATTCTCAAAATGGGTCTTCTTAACCTGTTGGTGGGTGGTTGTT
Source organism: Archocentrus centrarchus (assembly GCF_007364275.1). Taxonomy (NCBI): domain Eukaryota; kingdom Metazoa; phylum Chordata; class Actinopteri; order Cichliformes; family Cichlidae; genus Archocentrus; species Archocentrus centrarchus. The sequence continues at coordinate 15,194,427 of NC_044363.1, read as the reverse complement.
AGGCAACATGATGACATCACAATGTCTGATATAAATAATAACCTTCAGGGACCTAAGATGTACCTGCGTGCCAGGTCTGGTTGCTGAAATCCTGATTGTTTAGGAGTTTGCAGACAGACAGAGATTTGATGTATTAAAGTAAAAATTCTCCCACCTTATTAACTCGTGGCCACAACTTCATTATCTAATATTCATGCACTATTAAATCCTGGCCATGCAATAATTTATTTATTTATTTTTGTCACTGGAGGGGTTCTGTACGCTAACAAAACAGTGCAACATAAATAAAGTGTGATTGATTTGATACCCACCCTGCCCACAGTGAACTGAGATAAGGGAACAGATGGGAGAAATGTGCCCTGTTAAAAAATACAAAATTGATTTTCATCTATTCATTGTAGGGAAAATAAATGCAGGGAAAAACAATCCATAGGGGGAAAAAAAATGATGATTATGGAGAAACTCCAAGAAGGAGACGTGGCCCTTAGAGCCAAAGTCAAATGCATGCATTATAATTAGGCAGGAATTAACAAATGGGCGTACTGAGCACAGACCCGGGGAGCCTCAGAGACCCCTGAGCCACAGCCATCTTTGAAGTGGCTGGTATAAAAACTGCTCGTTAAAAGGTCAGAGACCTCTGTCAAAAACAAAAAAAAAAAAAAGTGTTTTGTTTTATTTTATTAAAATGTAAAATATTTCCCTGTTAAATGACAGTAAGGGAAGTGTGGCTAAATCTGCTTGCAGAAAACTGTTATTTTACAGTGTGCCTACTGTAAACTACAACAACAGTTTTTTACTGTAATGTACAGGACAGTGCTGAATATAAACCTTACAGTAAACACCTGTCAGCTGTTTGGATGCCATCACACTTTGTTTTTGCCTCATAAGCAGTTTATTAGTGTAACATTTGTAACCTGTAAACCTGTTCCTTGTCTTAGACCCTAAACTTGGAGCTAGTTCTACAGGTGAGGAGCCTGACAGCTGAAGGTTCTGCCTCTCGTTCTGCTTTTGGAATCTCTAGGAACCACAAGTAAGCCTGCAGTCTGAGAGCAAAGAGCTCTGTTAGGGTTAAAAAAATGCTGTAAAACCTTTAAGACATGACCAGGTTTCCTCCCTCCTTTATAATTGTTTGCCCCACCATCCTCAGCCTCACCTGTTCTTCCATACTTGTTCTCCACCAGCATCTAATTAGTTAATCACCTACTCTACCTCAGTGTATGTAGACCTCCTGCCAGATGCCAGGATGCTTACTATTGTCTCCTGTTGTATGACCCATTAGGCCTGAATTAGACTTGTGTGTCTGTCCTACGTATGTAACTGGAAATCCCCTCTGAACCCTACGCTGTAACCTACTACATAACCTGATGTGCACCTCTCGAGATATGTAACTACACGTCAGGGCGACGCAGCGCGCACGGATTGTGATTACTGCGTAGCCTTAAACTGTTTCATGAACAGTCTAAGGCTGTTCATGAAACAGGATTGCTTCCTTGCCACCTGTCAGTCATGGTGACAGCGTAGGCACAAGTGAATAAGGCCCCCATTCACGCAGCCATAGAGACCAGTCCGTGGTAATCTGGCAACCTGCAGTCGTGAGGGGGAAAAATGAGTATTCTCCGACCAGTTGCTGGAGGTTGATGGCAGTCGCTGGGAAAATGATTGGAAAAGGCCCAGTCAGTGGCCCCCTGGCAACCACATTTTGCTAGGGAAAAGCACATTTTTCCCTCACAACCAGTGGTTGTATCACATCTAATACTGCGGACAACTCTCAAGCAAGGCGTGCAAGACGTCATGTGAGAAACCTCAGTATGACCACTGCCTGTTTTTGATCAAATATATCGATTGTGGACTTTTTGCTGGTTTCCTGGGTCAGTGGTTTGGGTCCTCTTCCTCCGTGGTTATTTAAAGAACCCAACAATTTAACAGCCTGCTTAAAGCTGAGCGCGGGTTGGATGTGACAGTAGTCCTGGGACATGGTGGCCCATCGCTACCTGAACCGTCTTCCACACAAAATACTGGAAACCACAGCACTCATCCACAGTAATCACAGTAATCACCATCTTATTTCTCCTTCTTCTTTGAGGGGTTCTCACAGCGGATCATGTGCCTCCTCTGTCACACCAACCCTCTGTTAGAATAACTGAAATAACCATCAACACAAAGTCTAAAGTAATGATACGAACTTTTGGGGTTTTCAACCTTTTACATTCCTCTAGGTTTTTGTGATCATTAGAGAATAAATACAGTATTATATCATAAAAACATAGAAAAGCCTGTATTTGTACACCAACTCGTAACTGCAGAATCCTTTTAGTGCTGCAAGGTGTCTTGTCTATCTTGTCTCATAATCTACCTCAGAGGAAGCTATTTGCTTGTGCACGTGCCTTAGCAACTGAAGCGTAAAGGTCAAATCACCTAAGAGCTGTTATACATCACACCCTGCCTGATGCGGCGGTACGCCATCGATCCCAGGCATGGTAATCACACTGTAAACCATCCCACCTGACACATCACACATGAACTGTGAGCACCTCGGGGTGCTCTGCTGTCCGTCTTTGTCTCTGTGAGGGTGATCCCCTCCCTACTCCCCCGTAATGGATTTATTCGCATCTCTCCACGCACACTGGCCTTGGGCGAAGCACTGGCTCGTCCCGTGATTGACAGCTGCTGATAGCGGGTAGAGAGCCTGTTGCCAGGGGCTACAGGGGGGCACCCTGCATCCACATATGCAGTTGCCATGGAAATAGGGAGTTCAGGGCTTCTGCCTGCAGATGGCAACGCTGCACTCTGAGTCAGGAGGGAGTGATGAGAACGGGTACGAGGGCGGCACGGCAATTCGGGGGCCGTTTCTACAACAGGAGAGTGTGGGTTTGATTTCAAGGTTTGCATGTTCACCCTGGGTTCACCCCAGCCTCCCCTGGGTGCTGCTTTCAATTACATGCACGTCAGGTGGAGAATCTGCACATTTACACTCCCCACAGGCATCAGTGTTGCTGTCTGCCTGTCAATCTCTAAGCACTTCAACACCCCCCCCCCCCCCCCCCCCCCCTTTTTTTTCCTTTTACATTATCTGATCATTTTTTATCACCCAAGACTGCAACTGCTGCAAGAGCATAAAAACAAATCATCTTAAAAAAAAAAAAAAAAAAAGTATATCCAGTCTTGTTTCTCAGCTGTTACACCACATGAAAGAGGCTGTTTTTTCCCCTCCCTTCAGCTGTGTGACACAGGGCATGAAAACCAGGGAACTGAACCATATTTAGGTGTGTGTGCACGCAGCACTAACCACTTCCATCTACTGTGGTTGCATTTCTGATTTCCCTTTTCCCAAACACACACACGCCCCATTAGATGAGTGAAAAATAACCCAGATGAGTAAAGTCAGGCTGACAGTTACACGTGCATGGATGCGTGCACGCACAGTTGCAGCTTCTGTTCCACCCCCCACCCCCCCAAAACTCTGTCTGGACATCAGTCATCAACATCTTGGAGAGCTTGTTTGTTTGTCACCTGTAATGGGTAAGAGAGAAGAGGGGAAGTAAGCGGAGGTGAAACCCAGCAGTGTTTCCTGGAAGTCACCCTCTGCTGCTCCTGCTGCTGCTGCTGGGGTCAGTTTGCAGTATTTCTCACCCAGGTGAGAAATACTGCAAACTGCAACTGGTTCTTTAAAACTCAAAAGAAACTGTTTTGGGTTGTTTTTTTTTTTTCTTTCTCTGGAACATCTGTGAGTTATGGTAGCCCCTCTCTATGTCTCATGTCTCCTATCCTCATGCGCTCTCCATGTCTTACAAAATCACATTGGATTCAGCCTGGGATTATTGCATTATAACAGGCTGCTTACATGCAAGCAGCTGTAATGAACGTGAACCACTTAACGCTGAGAGGGAACAGCAGCATTGCATCTAATTGCATCCTCCGGGCTGCTCCGTGTGAAATATAGTCAGCTGCCGCCAGATATTTGATTTATTCAGCTCTCAGATCCGGTGTGATACCCACCGGGCTGAGCGCTGTGCAGCATGAGCGGTTCCCACTGATCTTTCAGTACATCGTGTTCCGTATAGTCTGGAGTCAAACAAGGACACGGTGTCTGAGAAAACACTTATTACCACCTTAAATTTGGATTAGAGCCGCGCGAGGAGGTTTTCGCAAAGAAACGCGGGGTCAGTTTGTTGTTGTGCTGCAGCAGAAAAGCCTTCACGGTGCACAAACATGTGACATTTGATGTGTTTCTCTCACACATTCCGCTACAATTAAAAGCGTGACACCTTAAAGGCTTCACACACTCCTCAGTTTCCGGCCAATAGGTTTCAGAGGCGTTCAGGAACTGTAGGAAATATATGAACCATTCAGTGAGCCTGCATTGATGAGCAAAAAAAAAAAAAAAAAAAAAAAAAAAGGCACAAACCTCTCAATATTCATCTTTTTAATGGAAGCGTGTTTTCACCACTAGAAAAAAAAACCTGCCACCCATAAGTCAAAATTTAGGGTCATTATCTCAAAGTCTTAAGTTAGGTATCTCAAAATTTCAAGCTATTTTCTCAATTTTGAGTCATTTTCTCAATTTTTTTATTTAATCACTCTGAATTGTAAGTTATCTTCTCAATTTTGAGTTATTATTTCAAAATCTCAACTTAATAACTTGAAATTTAAAGTTGTTCTTCAAATTTTGAGTTATTTTCTCAAAATGCTAACTAAATGACTTGAAATTTTAAGATATTTTCTGTTTCTACTTATTTTCTCAGTTTTTTTTCTTAATCACTCCAAATTTCATGTTATTTTCTCAATTTCAAGTAATTCTCTCAAAATTTTTACTCAGTTGCTCAAAATGACACGTTAAATTTGACCAAATAACTCAAAATTTTGAACCATTTTCTCAATTTTGAGTTTTTCTCTCAGATGGCTGAGTTTGTAAATTTGAGATATTTTGAGATACCCAACTCAGAATTGGAGCCTATCCCAGCTGCCATAGGGCAAGAGGCAGAATACACCCTGCACAGGTCATCAGCCTGTCGCAGAGCTAACACAGAAAGACAGACACTCATTCGCACTCACATTCACACCTATGGGCAATTTAGAATCACCAGTTTGTCTAACCCCACTAAGTGCATGTCTTTGGATGGTGGACGGAAACTGTAAAATATAAACATTTCACTGTAATTTTTTGCTATCATGCCACTCTCTTCTCCACCTAGGTTTTGATACTCTGGTTCTTTTAAAGCTTTAACTTTTACAATAAGAAAACAAAAACATCAAACAGGTTGTGTTTGTTGCAGTTTTTTTTTTTTTTTTTTTTTAGTCTTACTGCATTCCTGAAGCACAGAAGAGTTTGTAACAAAACCTGATCACACAAATCTGTGTTTGTGATATAATAATAGTAACATTACCAACACTTGACTATTCACTAGAGGTGATCTCTGATGGGTATCCTCAGCCATGTCCACCCTAAACTTTAACATTTGGGATGCATTTCAAGACTATGTGTCAGGTTGGTGTTATAATTCTGTTGCTTATTTTGTCTATAATTTGTCAAAACAAAAATCTGTTTATCATTTTTAAACTGCTTTTTTGTTTGTTTTATTGTAGTGTTTTTCAACTACATGTCCTTATCTTTCAGTATAGTTTGAATCATTGCCGCAATGGTTTAGGCTTCTTGGACCTTACAGGGAGAAAAGGAAAAAACATGGAATGAAGAAAATGTAAAGTATCTGATAATATGGTTGTGAAGGGGATCATCTCATATTCATGTAGACATCCTGTTCTCAGACCAAGGACTGATCCTAGTGCTGACAAATTTGACCAGACTGACAGATACTTAATACTGATTTATGTTTTCTAGCTTTAGTTTGATTTTATTTTAATGTGAATATACAGAGTGGCCACAGACTGTATATAAAAGATGGAACTGACTATAATTTCAATCACTGGTGTCTGGACTTTGCATTTTGACGCATCAATAGTAGCCATGTTAGTTAGTTAGTTTGTTTGTTTATGTGTTGGAGCCAGAAGTAACCAGCAGTTTTGGGGAGAGGGTGGGGTACCTGGTTAGCAAGTTACATTTATAAACTGTACAGGTTCAATGTCCACCTGACCTGATGAAGGTCAGTTGGAAGATGTAGAATTTCACTCAAAAATGAAGCACAAATGTCTTTGGATGACCTGTGCCACACAGTGAGCCTTAATATTAGACAGATAATTCGATTAGATGCTCAAAAAAGGCAACAACAGCAGAAGCATGGTGGAGAGATACAGTTCAATGGCCCCAGTTAGCTGAAGTCAATCTTACAAATAAAATTTGGGTGGGGCAATGTAGGAGTAACATCCTTTATTAACATTTCAAATGACAAAAAAATAAGTGTCTGTGCCTCCTTCACAGCATTTATGTATGTAACATTTATGTTCTAAAAAGTTTACATTTGATATAATGCAATTGTAGAATTATTAAAAATCATTGTATTTACTTTGTTCTAGACTACACTTTATGAAAAAATCTTTGTGTGGTTAGTTTGTGAACACAGAGCAATGCTGTTGCAATGTCCCCTGTTGCAAACTTACCAAATTATGACCAAATGCAATGGTTGCATTATGTAATGTGCTTGCAGGGTAGTATTTGCAGGTATGCATTTCCTAAAGCTGCCTATGTTGGGACACAAAAATTCACACACTGTATATTTATTATAAAGGGGGGGAAGTATCCACAGAGGCTGAAGCTGTTTGTCGTACCAGGTTGTAAACATGTTTTTTTTAATCCTGTAAACTTGGACAATTTAAATGTGAATCTGTGGGTTCTGACTCACTTTTATAGCCAACTTCAAGTGGCTCCTAGAGGAACTGCAGTTCTTGGCATTTCTAACCCAATTTGGCAGGTCTAACCAAATCATACCTGTCAAGTTTTGTATTTAAAAATACAGGAAATTTTCCACTGCTGAAAATAGAAGTTGCTGTATGATGTTATCACCTATTTTGCGTAATTGGTCACTTGCAGGTCTCACTGTCATTGCCCACATGAGCGTTGAAGTCTCCCAGCAAGACTATGGAGTCACCAGATGGGGCACTCTCCAGCACCCCGCCCAGTGACTCCAAAAAGGGTGGGTACTCTGAACTGTCATTCGGCGCATAAGCGCAAACAACAGTCAGGACCTGTTCCCCAGCCCGAAGGCCCAGGGAAACAACCCTCTCGTCCACCGGTGAAAAGTCCGATGTACAGGCAGCAAGCCGGGGGGATACAAGAATACCCACCCCAGCTCGCCGCCTCTCACCGAGGGCAACTCCAGACTGGAACAGAGTCCAGCCCTTCTCCAGGAGACTCGTTCCAGAGCCCAGGCCATGCGTTGAGGTGAGCCCAACTATATCTAGCTGGTATCTCTCAACCTCATGCACTAGCTCAGGCTCCTTCCCCACCAGAGAGGTAACATTCCATGTCCCAATAGCCAGTCTCGATAGCCGGGGATTGGTCCGCCAGGGCCTCCGCCCTTGGCAACCGCCCGACACACATTGCACCCGACCCCTGCGATGCCTCCTGCGGGTGGTGGGCCTACAGGAGGGTGGGCCCATGTAACCTCTTCGGGCTGCGCCCGGCCGAGCACCACGGGCTAATGCCCGGCCACCAGACGCTCTCCCTCGAGCTCCCTCCCCAGGCCTGGCTTCAGGGTGGGGCCCCGGTAACCCTATCCCGGGCAGGGTAAACTGTTCCCTTGCTGTTACAATCATGACAGTGAGACCTGGAGGGGCGTGATTGGGAGGAACGGCCTGCCCAATCTGAACCCGAATGGTGTTTTGTTGTTGGACTTCTGTGCAAACCACAGTTTGTCCATAACGAACACCATGTTCGAACATAAGGATGTCCATAAGTGCACATGGCACCAGGACACCCTAGGTCGCAGGTCGATGATGGATTTTGTAATCGTATCATCAGATCTGCTGCCATATGTTCTGGACACGCGGGTGAAGAGAGGAGCTGAGCTGTCAACTGATCACCACCTGGTGGTGAGTTGGATCAGGTGGCGGGGGAAGATGCTGGACAGACCTGGCGCACCTAAACGTATTGTGAGGGTGCGCTGGGAACGTCTGGCAGAAGCCCCAGTCCGGGAGATCTTCAACTCCCACCTCCGGCAGAACTTCGACAACATTCCGAGAGAGGCTGAGGACATTGAGTCCGAATGGACCATGTTCCGCACCTCCATTGTTGAGGCTGCTGCTCAGAGCTGTGGCTGCAAGGTTGTTGGTGCCTGTCGTGGTGGTAACCCCCGAACCAGATGGTGGTCACCAGAGGTGAAGGGAGCCATCAAGCTGAAGAAAGATTCCTATCGGGCTTGGTTCGCCTGTGGGACTCCGGAGGCAGCTGACAGGTATCGACAGGCCAAGCGGAATGCAGCTCGGGCAGTGGCCGAAGCAAAAACTCGGGTGTGGGAGGAGTTTGGTGAGGCTATGGAAAAACACTTTCGGACGGCATCGAAGCGATTCTGGCAAACCGTCAGGCGACTCAGGAGGGGAAAGCAGTGCGCCACTCACATGGTTTATAGTGCAAGTGGGGTGTTGCTGACTTCAACTGAGGCTATAGTCGGACGGTGGAAGGAATACTTCGAGGACCTCCTGAATCCCACTGACACGCCTTCTGTAGTGGAAGCAGAGTCTGGGGACGAGGGAGATGACTTGAACATCACTGGGGGTGAGGTCACTGAGGTAGTTAAACAACTCCTTGGTGGCAGGGCCCCTGGGGTGGACGAGATTCGCCCTGAGTTCCTGAAGGCTCTGGATGTTGTAGGGCTGTCTTGGTTGACACGCCTCTGCAACATCGCGTGGAGATCTGGGGCAGTGCCATTGGATTGGCAGACCAGGGTGGTGGTCCCCAGGGAGAGACCAGAGGGAGACCAGAGGGTGTGCTCCAACTTTCGGGGATCACACTCCTCAGCCTCCCTGGTAAGGTCTATGCCAGGGTGCTGGAAAGGAGGGTCCGTCTGTTAGTCGAACCTCGGATCCAGGAGGAACAATGCGGTTTTCGTCCTGGTCACGGAACGCTGGACCAGCTCTTTATCCTCTCAAGGATAGTCGAGTGTGCGTGGGAGTTTGCCCAACCAGTCTACATGTGCTTTGTGGACTTGGAGAAGGCATTCGACCATGTCCCTCGGGGTATCCTTTGGGAGATCCTGCGGGAGTATGGGGTGTCTGGCCTGTTGTTGCGGGCCATTCAATCTCTATACAACCGCAGTGAGAGCTTGGTCCGTATAGCCGGTAATAAGTCGGATTCGTTTCCTGTGGGTGTTGGACTCCGTCAGGGCTGCCCTTTGTCACCGATTCTGTTCATAATTTTTATGGACAAAATTTCTAGGCATAGCCAGGTGGCGGAAGGCTTCTTCCTTGGTGGCCTCAGAGTCTCATCTCTGCTCTTTGCAGATGATGCGGTCCTGCTGGCTTCATCAGGGGGTGGCCTTCAGCTCGCAGTGGAATGTTTGCAGCCGAGTGTGAAGCGGCCGGCATGAGAATCAGCACCTCTAAGTCTGAGGCCATGGTCCTCAGCCGGAAAAGGGTGGAGTGCCCTCTCCGGCTCAGGAACGAGTTCTTGCCCCAAGTGGAGGAGTTCAAGTATCTCAGGGTCTTGTTCACGAGTGATGGGAGAAGGGAGCGGGAAATCGACAGACGGATCGGGGCTGCTTCTGCAGTGATGCGGACACTGCACTGGTCTGTCATGGTGAAGAGGGAGCTTAGTGTAAAAGTGAAGCTCTCGATTTACCGGTCGATCTACGTTCCTACCCTCACCTATGGTCACGAGCTTTGGGTAGTGACCGAAAGAATAAGATCACGAATACAAGTGGCAGAAATGAGTTTCCTTCGAAGGGTGGCTGGCCTCTCCCTTAGAGATAAGGTGAGGAGTGCGGCCATCCAGGAGGGGCTCAGAGTAGAGCCGCTGCTCCTCCACATCGAAAGGAGCCAGTTGAGGTGGCTCGGGCATCTGATTAGGATGCCTCCTGGCCGCCTCTTGGGTGAGGTGTTCTGGGCATGTCACACCGGGAGGAGGCCCCGTGGTAGACCCAGGACACGCTGGAGAGATTATATCTCTCGGCTGGCCTGGGAACGCCCTGGAGTCCCCCCGGATGAGCTGGAGGAGGTGGCTGGGGAGAGGGAAGCCTGGGCTTCTCTGCTTAGGCTCCTGCCCCCGCGACCCGGCCCCAGATAAGCGGAAGAGAATGGATGGATGGATGGATGGTCATTTGCATGTAATTGTAATTGAGGCTGTAGAGAGGGAAAACATCTTTGAAGAGACAAAAAGTGAAGAAAAAACACCCCAAATATGTTTAGAACTACAAATTAACTTTATGAAATAACTTAATAACTTTAATACTTTGCCTAGACCCACATCACATAGATCAATTTTGTCCTGTATTGTTTAATGTTAGAATATCAAATTTATCGAAAACACTGTGGGGTGAGACTGCTAACTACATTCAACCCTCCTCCTTTATCTGGGCCACTGTTGCCAACTTGTGTAAGAAAACTCGCTGTCGGCTGTCTGAAAGGTTGATAAAGCCCGAAGCGAGTTCCGGGGATGGGAGCCGGTAGTGAGGCTAGATGTTTAAGTGAGGTCCTTAGGTTTGAGGGTGGGGTCGAAGTGAGGTCTGGGCGATGCCAAAGTGTACGAAGGGACACAGTAAGAAGGCTTTATGTACACAAAACACTGCGACAGTGGAGGATTTCGCTGTTGCTTTTTTGAAAAAAAAAAAAAAAATCGCTATGGGGGTCTGAAAAGTTGGCAACACTGAGCCCAACCGCGGTCCAGTTGTTTTTCCAGGTTTATTCCGGCTGTCGGCACTAACCTCACGAGAACTGCCACCCAGGCTACTGCAGGTGGCAGTTCTCGCGAGGCTAGTGACAGAATTCAGTTTGGAGCGGCACAGGAATGGTTTTTAAAAATTATCATATTGAAATACGGGAAATTTACGGGAAAATAATAATAGGGGAGGACGACGCGATAGGGGGGTAAAATACGGGAGTTTCCCGGCCAAAATGGGAGACTTGACAGGTATGAACCAAATACTGACTCTGGATGGGGCATTTCTCCCATATTGGCTTCTCTTCACTGGCTCCGTGTTAAATCTAGCCTCAAAATTAAAATATTTTTCCTCATATACAAGGTCTTGAATAATCAGGCCCCATCTTATCTTGGTATCTAAATGATACCACCGACTGGCTCCCACACTCGCCTGACCTAAATCCAAAAGAACACATCTGGGACATTATGTTTCGGTCCATCCGACGCCGACAGGTTGCGCCTCAGACTGTCCAGGAGGTCAGTTATGCTCTGGTCCATATCTGGGAAGGGTGGTGCATCACATCATGTGATACACTGAGCACTTCGCTCACTTTTTTTCACTCCCCATATGTTTTATATACTGCTGCAGCATGTCATTTTTTTTTTCTGGTGCTGCTGATGGTGGTCGTGGTGGGGGTCACTTGATTGCTGAGCTTTTCTGTAGGGTCTTTACCTTACAGTTTAAAGCGCCACGAGGAGACTGTTGCTGTGAATTGGCGGTATATAAAAAAACTTGAATTGAATTGACTTGGTTTATTTGGTGAGCTTGAGACACAGGATTGTAAGTTTGCAGATTCCGAGCCTACCGAAGGGGGCCATGAACGCAGCACAGTTGTGAGATCAGCTGATTTTTTACGCTGCCATTTTGTCCAGCACGGGAGCGACCAGCCAGTCAGTCAGTGAGTGCGCAAAGAGAAACCACTGGCGAGACTTTCCACACGGCGGCGGAACCGGACGGGACTGTCGGTAAGAAGAAAAAAAAATTACGAAAAGAACACCTGGAGCCAATAATGTGGTGACGGCAGACGGGAGGGAAGCAACAACAGAGCCCGAGGACCGTGAAGGGAAGCAGGCGAGCAAAGGGAGCTGTCATTTTTTTTTTAAAAACTCAGCGGCTCCGCCGGCTCGGCTCCCCCGGTCACAGACCACAGGAACCCCCTCGCTCTCTCTCTGCCTGCCCGCCCGGTTGGCTGCCTGGCTGGCTTTAGCTAACTCCGCTAGCTGCTCGGCTAACACTACCCGCCGCCCTTGCGTCCCCTCTCGCCGGGGGAAACTGCACCTGTCCCGGCTGTCAGCGGCACACCGTCCTCTCGTGAACTTCAAACAATGCGCTGCTCCTGTCTGAGTGACTTTTTAGGCCCGTGGGACGATTTAACGCACACTTTGCCGAGCGACCAATGATATAGCTGAGCAGTCCAGGCTAACAAGTTGACGTGGAAGAGGAACTCAATCTATTTTTTTTTTATAGCTTTCCAAGTTGTGATTTTCATAAGGATTACTATTTTCTCTCCGCCCTCCCCGAGTTGGACTTGACTTTTTTGGTGACTCCGGGTTACAAACCAGCCAGTTAGCTATGTTTATTTGTGGCCAGAAAGTAATTTCAAGTGTTTACAGATTCCACAGTGGGACTCTCTCTCTGTTCGAGTACTGCAACGGAAACATTAGCTAACACACACTGGCTCGTGGTGTGTTTACTGCATAGATAGATAGACGGAATACACAGTTTCAGAACAATTAAAAAAAAAAAAAAGGCTGATTGTACTTAATCGGATTGTTCTCGTGCCTGCAGTGAGCTGACATTGCTGCACAGGTTGCGTGGAAGAGTGTGTACGTGATTCCTACCCTTTACCTCCACTTGACAGTGAAGTCACGTTGAGTTGATCCATTGATCGGATCGTTATTGTGCTGTTTTAGCTGATTGAGGAGGTTAAAAAAAAAAAAAAAAGTCGGAACGATGTCGGGCCAATCTATCACGGATCGGATCACAGCAGCGCAGCACAGCATGACCGGGTCGGCTATCAGCAAGGCTGTGTGCAAAGCGACCACGCATGAAGTGAGCGGACCCAAGAAGAAACACCTGGACTGTGAGTATATGTCCCCTCCCTCCTCTCCCATTGTATCTAAGGTACCTTCTTCTGGTCTTCTTCACTGTGCCTGGGTGTACCTGGTCCTTCTAGCCAATCAGCTGCTCATTAGACAGTACGTTATTTTTGATATATATATATATATATATATATATATATATATATATATATATATATATATATATATATATATATATATATATATATATAAGATGCAGAAAGTTACAAGTCAAAATCCCAGGCTTCACACTGCTCCAAACAATTTTTTTTCTGCTCTTTGCTCTGTATGACGTCAACTAGAGCAGACATCCCTAATATGGCCATCTCTGTCACACACCTCCTGCCCCAGCCTCCTGCAATGACACATGAAGCCAGTGCAGAAGTGCTTTGACCCCCATGTTAAAATGTTTGACTTTTAAGCAGAAATAAACTCAGTGTAGTGGTTTACACATTTCCTGGGGAGAGACGGAAATCCTTTTGGGGTTGCATCAAGAACAGCGTCCAGCATTTTTGCTCTAGCAGAGCAAAAATATGGAGCTGGAATTGAGCACAATAGGTCCTTTTTCGAGTATTCTGTTAAAGGTGGTAATAATGATTTTCACTCTTTATTGATCTGACCATTTGTTTAATCTGATAATTGTTTAGTTTTAAATGTTAAAAAGTATGCCTAGAGATGAAGGGCAAGTCCTCACAAGTAATGTGGCTGTAATCGAAAGGGTTATGTTAGCTAGACCATCATATATGTTGTTTCCACAGCATAGGCTTTAAGAAAATTAACACGTTTTTTGGGATGTTTCTTGCAAAAAAAGCATTTCCAGAAACCTTGCTGGGCTAGGTATCTCAGATGTTTGTTCTCACTATTTTATATGGCTCTGTTGTATTGAGTGTTTGTATGTTTAAGCTGTGGTGTACAGAAGTATAAAATAAGCCCTTACATTTGATTGATGTCTCTAACTCGATGAAACAAAGGAAACCTGGCCTCTAGTCTAATTCTAAACTGAAATTCTAGCCCCTCGTCTGCCGTTTGATTGGTCACTGGGGATTCAAAGAAAGTGAAGCATATTAAATAATTTTTACCTTATTTTATATTGCATTGGGAACACCAGGCTTTGCCCATATTCATATGACTTCCAAAGCACAGAACTATATCTTACCCAGTGATTGCAGCAAAAGAGCTACTGAGGTATAACTTTAATTGGGTTCATGTCCTCAGGAATAGAGAGGAGGCGTCACAGCCAGCAGACGAAACTGTCGCTTGATGTACCTGCTGTTTTTGAAATGTCATTTCTGATTTGTTCAGTCAGTCTCTCAGGGACATTCAAACTAAAGTTGGGAGAACATCTGAACATCAAGTCAGCTCACTGTTTTAGGTGAGATATCACGCTGGAAGGTGTTGCAAAGTTTACTCCTGACTTTTTGGCCATCCTTTTTAATAAAATCCACCCACACTGGCGACTTCTGAGACACGGTGCTGCTTAGTTTGGAACCGACTCTGACTAAACCTTAAATAGATTAGACCTGGCAGTCTCTGTTAGGTTAGGCGAATACAAAGCTGTGAAAAAATATTTCACAGCTTGTCTCTTTTTTTCCTGTCACCAAAAATAATAGATCAGTCCTCAAAGGTTGGACGAGTAGACTGGACTACATCCCTGTTTAAAATATGAGTTTTAAAACTCAGATACTAAATTTGTTGTGAAAAATAGGGATGCACTGATACATCCGATGAGTGATGAATGATATCAGCTCATCAGCAAGTATGATTTACTGATGTCAGCAGTTGATATTTGTCTGTTGTGTCACATGAATTCTGGGTTAGGTAAATGTTCAAAAACTGCATGGAAAAGAGTTGAAAGGGTTTCAATCATGAAGAAAAGTTTGTTTCCTTGGGCATCAGTTATTGGGAAAATATTTTTTTATGCATTGGTGTCGGCCAAGAATTTCAGAGTTGGTGCCTCCTGAATCTATAGTGGTGAATGAAACCATAAAATTGTCACATTTCAGGGCCTGGGACCCGGATGCTTGAGTTCTGTTGCTTGAAAATGGGAAATTATCAATTGGGAATTGAAAAAGCGAATTGTTTTCTCATGACAACATTAAAAAACTAGAAGGGCACTCAGTGGAGCACATGCCTCCCCCACCCCAAATTTTAACAAGAACCCTTGATTGAAGATCTAGATTAAGCAGACGAGAACACCCCCTTTAGGCTCCTTGGGTTAAATCCCAAGACGGCGCTGCATGGCTTCAAACTGTAGGGAGTCAGGGGTTAGGTCAGCTTTAAATGAGAGTGCGGTTAGGGTTACGCACCACACCCAAAGGTGGTTAGAGTTCGGTCAAACTGTTGGGTTGACTTTAAATTAGGTTGTCAGTTAGGGTTAGGCACCACACCCAAGATGCTGAAGGTCAGTTCAAACTGTTGGGCCACTTGTGAATAAGTTTTGTAAGCTAGGTTTCAGTACAAAACCCAAGGTGTTTAAGGTTAGGTTAAACAGTCAGTTTTAAATGAGATTGCTGGTTAGGGTTAGGCACCAAACTCTGGTGGCTAGGGTTTGACATTAATGCAGAAGGTAGTATATACAGCAGAAGAGATCAGGATTAGGACCAGCCATTGGGTTAGGCGTAACCATGAGGATTTTTTTAAAGGTAAAGCAGAAGAGCCATTTGAAGCAGGTATTAGCAGTTTCTAGGTGTTTAGGGGATTAAAGATTAGGGTAATTGTTGTCATTAACCACTTAGACATCATAGAGTTAAAATGCGATGCAGTTTGCCTTTTCTGTTGGTCAGAAGTTAAACAGCATTGGTTAGTATTAACATTTTTGTCAGCGCACTAATCATGCCAGCACCTGTTCTTATCTGTGAAGCTCTAATCAGCCAATACATTACTTCCATCAGAGGCGTCTGGTGTTTTGGGTCTGGCATGGATACAGAGCTCTTGTAGCAGGTTCCTTTTGTATACACTTCAAGGCAAGTTGCAGACAGAGATAACAGAGCAAGCGACAGAAGACCTGCAGTCCAGGAAGGATGAATTGTGGTTATCTTGTTTTTGAGGAGACACATAAGTCACTCAAATGTCTCACAGATCATGAGGAAAAACATGACATTTCCTCATATGGCAGCTTTGGTGGCCTTTATTTGTTGGGAAATCCCCTCTCAAACACTTCCAGGTTTACCAGCGCAGAGCAGAATGTACTCTCGCCTCCTATTTTGTTAAAATAAATTTTAAATTTTTTAATTTTTTTTTTATTACTGTGTTGTTGTTTAGGTAAATGATTCCCGATTGTCTCTTTATATCCTAACTTGGTATTAAAGAGTGAATGATTATGTTCGATTGCCAGTGGCAACCCCTCAAATTAAACCTGAGTCATGTTGAAGGTGGCTGTGATGCAAATGTGCCAGCATAAAAGAGCAAAAGAATTAATAGATGGAGCAAAAATAAGACTGAGTCACACGCGGGCATATGCGCAGCGTTTGTGTTAGATGTTACTGAGACTAAATGTGCTGAAGATCTGTTTCTGGGAACTGCCTTTGTCGGCATGGGATGCACATGTTTGATTGATGTTTCAGCTCAGCTGCCTCACATCCGTCAACTCCTCCTCCTCGCTCACTCACAAGACTCAGCTGCTGACGTTTGAGGAAAAAGCCGTGCATTGTCTCCACTCCTTTGTGAACCTGGCCAGAACTTTGTAGCCAATACGCCACGTCAAGCTTAATCATTGTAGATATTGATTTCTTTGTGAGAGCAACAACCTCAGTGCCGTTGAGGATGTGGCGGGGGGGAGAAAACGGTCAAGGAACAGTGCATTGCATGGTATTTGTCCTCTTGATGATTTTACCACGAAGGTAACATGCAGTGTTGTCAGGCTGCTAACTTCATTGTGTTGCTGGTATGAAGGAAGGGCAGCCAGCAGGCAGGGGAAAAAAAAAAAAAAGGCAGGCTATCTGTTTGTCATTCAGTCTGGCAGGTAGTCAATTTGTGAGTCGGTTAGCAAGAATGTTAGGCTGGCAGGGAGTGTATTCGATCACTACTCAGTCAACTAGTTGGCCAACTGATTCAACTATCCAGAAAAGCAGTAAATACAGGATAGTATGCCTGTAGGTGAGCCCTATTCATACTTTAACGAGAAGCTATTATGCTTTTCTTTGTTATACTGTTACAACAGGAGAGGCTCATATTAAACACATCCAAAGCTTAAAATAAAGAGTTTAGGTAATCAATGTGAGCCAAAAGCCTGCTATAAATGCTCAGTTTCAGACATTTTCTTTTTTTCTGGCTCTTGGCTCTGTATGATGACCAAGAAAGCAGAGAAAGCACCCACATGCTTTGGAGGAGCAGCCAATTAGAAGAAAGTTGGCTTAGGGTTGGGTGGCGGTTTAAAAGGAGAGGAGCTAAAACAGCCTTGGTATAACACAAATAAGGATGATTTTTTTGAACTCTCAGTCATGCAAAGCCACTCTAGTAGAGTCCAGGAAGTGGGCTGGAGTGGCCAGAGCTTCTCTCAGTTGTCATGGGGCCGGAAGCAGGGGTATACTCTGGACAGTCTGTTGGAGGGCATCCAGTCATGCTACAGCCAGTTTAGAATCACCAGTTCATCTGACATTCATGTCTTTGGACTGTGGGAGAACATGCCAATTTGCCTTGTTTTCTTTTCAGGGAAAGGCTCAAGCCCTGCCGCTACCCTGAAGTGGATAAGTGGTTAACAAGATGGATGGATTGATGGCCATTTATCTGACCTACTAAGTCTTTATAGTACAATAATGTAAACACACTATTTTTTGGTTCCTGCTTTGCTGGGGAAATGCCAGCAGCAGCAGTAGATAATATGTCGGCAGTGTTGTGCTGCACTTCACTGTCAGCTGAAGGTCTGCTGGCGGGTCTCTGAAGTAACACATCTAAAACAGGAACGCTGTTAGAAACGTTACATTTATTTTTCTGTTTGCGTTTATTTTCTGTACAGATTTTCCCGGCCAACGAACGCGTCGGTAATGGGACTCCTGGGTACCCCGCCTTGAAATATCTCCAAACAAACCTCCTAAACAGCCTGATTTGTGAGGGATAATACCTGACAAGTCGTACATTTCACGATTATGTTGGGGCTTAGAAGTGTGATTCTGGATTCACGCTGAGATCAAACAAGCTTGAAATGAAATTTGTGTCATCTTCTCAACCTGAAGTTTTAATCTGCTTTTGTTGTCTGTGGTGGTTACACAGATAACCCAGGCTCCGTGATGTTTAGCAACGCCTCACCGACGCTGTCTTTGTTAATTAATGGGGTATTAGTTTACAGCCACGCACCAGTGTTGTTTGGGTACTGAAGCTTCATTCAGGCCTTATAGTTAATGAAAATCTGTAGTAAAGTTTACTTGTGTCTATCCAAATACTGCGGGGTCATTCTGTGGAAAATCAGCAGGCGCCTCTCACCTGAACCCCTCAGCTTCTTGTATCTACTTTAATGCGCGAGGTAGCTGCATGACATTTTCAGTGATGAAAGATATGTTAAAGCTCTGTTTAATAACTGCCGCCACAGCTTATTGATGGGCCTTGTATCAAAATGTAGGTAAAAGGGACACCTTTCAAATACTAACTTGTTTTGACCAGCCACCTATCCTACATGGTGATATGACCCTTGAAGGTTTACCCCCAAAAAAGCACCTTCTAAGATTTTCTGTTGAATTAAAAGTAAACCGATAAAACATCCAGAGGACCGATGCTTGTTTCTAACTATGAAATTAGTATTCACTGCAGATTGCAACACTTGAAGTGGGTGTAAAATTGATTTTTTTGTTGCAGAACTCAAATGTGTTTTCCACCTTGAAGAGTTCATGTGGTTATCACCTGTACCAAATTTCAAATTAGCCGCATGTAATTTGAGGGTCTCTAACTCGTATGAAAATAATCTTGCCTGGATTTGTTAGATATTTGTTAGATCTTGAATCAGAAGTAACACATACACACACACTAAAAAAAACAGGTGTAAACTTTTCAGATTTGACTGTTTTTTAATTTGAAATGACCCTGCTATGTTTACCGACTCTGGAAATTGTGACCCTTGGAGAGTTGTTAAATAAATGCAATTTTCTGCAGCAGTATACTAATCTAATGGCAAGTTGTCACTTAAGCTGTCACATTAATGATACATTCAGGAGCCAGAGGTATGTCACAATTGAGAAACAGGTGCTGCCGGTCTGAACTGGGCTGGTGGCTAACATTTCCATAAATTATCAAATTGTTTGCCTACAGAGCCGCTTATCAGTGGTCAGAGGAAAACATGGACACGATATCCTATGTTAGGCTGTGCTGCTGCTGCGTTTGTTTTTCTTTCAACATCTTTATTTCTCACAGTCAGAGCCCCTTATTTCTGCATGCATATAAACACACCGCCATCATTTTCTACCACTCTCCTCTTGGCACAAATTCACTGCAAGCAGCTGTGACTGTCTGACAGCAAGCTGTGAATGATCTCACAGGCATATTTGCATCCAGACCCAATAACCGAATAACCCTGGCAGACGCCTTTCAGAGCTGCCAGCGGCGAGCGTGTAAAGGGGTTCGGAGGGCTGCCGTGAGCTGTGGAAGCCATGACATTCATGCGCCACTGGCGAAAATAAGTGCCGTTTTAAAGCCATTTAGTGT
The DNA here is from genome assembly GCF_007364275.1 of Archocentrus centrarchus. Lineage (NCBI taxonomy): Eukaryota > Metazoa > Chordata > Actinopteri > Cichliformes > Cichlidae > Archocentrus > Archocentrus centrarchus. Next base: position 15,174,911 of record NC_044363.1, on the reverse strand, counting down.
CATGATTGGGACTGTCCACCTCAATTAACCCCGGCGTGTGAGTCAGTGGCAAAAGTGACGAGTTCTTCCCCATCAGCACTGAAAAGCTCTTCTATTTATGGAGATTATCATCATAAAAATCAGTGACGGAGCGTCACAGTGTGTTGGGATATGTCTGTTTCCGCTTGCACACCTGCTTGTAGTTTGCATGTTGTCAAGGTGAGAGATGCTGTTTGCTGAATCCAGCCTTTCTAAGTGGCTGACTGACACATGGGCACACTTTATTTTTCTCATCATTGAGATTGTTTTGCAATGTTATAGCTCTTAGGGAGAGGTTGTGACATTTAAACTAAAGTCTAGTTTCCTGTTCACCAGAGCTCTGTTGTCATGGCATCAAACCAGCCAACTGGCATGTGCTAAATGGACTTTAGTTGACGGGGGGTGGGGTTAGATGTTGAAATTGGCTGTCGACTCAGTAACTCTGCTGTTTTAACAACCTTTGTTTATGCAGTTGAGTGGTTGGGTGTTTGTTTTTCTGTAGATGTGGGCTCTAATAGAAGTTCCCAGTGATTCAGGTGATGGAATATCCAACTGTAAATAAATGGCGAGTGGGAGAATTACTTTGTGCGGTTGCCATTTATTGACTTTACTGGATGACTGGTGAGGGGGAAAGTTTCTCCAGGACTCTTTACAATTCATACCTTGACATCACAGGAGAGGCACTTGGTGCTCATGTGAGAGTCACTGGAGACACATTAGTGGAGGTGTGCATGAAGTGATGTATATGATAATGCAGTCCCTGCCTGCTCCAGCTTCTGGTTGATACCCTCACAACAAGCCTCCTCTGAATCCTCAGCCTGCTTTCTCCGAAATAGGTATTTTGTTGTTTTTGAAGGTTGAGATGCAGAGGGAAGGTGAATGAAACCTTTTAGGGTGATTCAGAGACCTCGAGGTCTACAGAAGTATTTTTGGCACACTTTAGTCCAAATAAGAGCTTTTAAAAGTAAGGAGATAAAAAATGTTATGTCTGTCTTTTGTTCAGCCCAAACCTGAAGAAGAGCTGGCCTAGACAAGTGGAGGTGTCAAGAAGACATCGTGATGCACCTTAAAGTTGCCATGCTTTTTGGATGAATAACTCGCTGGATTTTCCAGCAGTGTCTCAAACCCTGCCTCTCAAACAGCAGAACTACAGAGCCTGACTATCAAATTCTGTAGATCTGATTGACCCGGTGAGAGAGGCAGTGCTGAAGCTATTCTCAGTATTCAAACCAACTTCTGCCAATTTCTGCATTTTAGATGTGGCACGGCAACGGTCAAACAAACCAATTTATTTCAAGCACATCCTGGTCTGAAGGACTAGCTGCTCTTCAGTCAGTAAAGTGCACAGCAAAAAAGGTCAGCTAGCAGAGGAATGTGTCTTTGGGTCTCCAAGGGGCAGGAAGCAACTAGCTGTGACGTGGTGATCGTAGACATTTGTCGATGCCAAGCGACGGTGGGCGAAATTACTGCTGGTGATGTGCAGTGGGCGTGTTCCTACTTAAACCTTCCTGACCCTTGACCTTTATCCTTCTTGACCTCCATTTAAAATCAGCCCACATTTTAACACTTGATACTAAAAAGTGTTAGCCAGTATAGGTTGGGGTCATTTCCACAGGAAGAAAATGCTGGCAGACAGAATCTGTGGGTGACGTCTGCGAAATATTGGTGAATTTCTGGTGGTAGCCCCATTCTGAGCCACTGACCACAGCGACTCCACCTTTGGGTCAAGTCATTTTATGGTACCGTGCAGGTGGAAATTAAAAAAGTCAGCAGGAGATGTATCAGAAAATTGTTTTAGTGATGAGGCTTTACCTGAGAAGAATCTGAAGTTAACAGTTTCAGAAGGCTGTCCACGACTCCTGCCAGTAAATGTTAAAAGTAGTGATGAAATAAAATAAGTAAAACACTATGGCGCACATGTCTTCCACATCTTCATCCGATACCTTTGCAAAACAGTTGAATTAGCTTTGATCCTTCAGGTTCAGTAGATTTTAAAAAAAGTCAAGACTACTTGTATTCAGCACTGGCTTTATTTGCCTTTGAGCAGTGTATTAAAATCATTTTGTTTCAGATTTTCATCTGACCCCTTTAAGCTTGTGTTAATAGTTTAATTAAAGGATTGAATACATTATCTTAATGAAATGAAACCCAAAGAGACAATTTATATTTTTTGGATGGTAAAAGCATGTTTGGCTGGTGGATTTGCCTTCATTTCCACCCTACACTTCCCTTAGTTGGGTGAGTCAGTTTTGGATGTAGCCTGTGGGGTTTCTCTAAGTAAACAGTGCCAGTAATAAATGTTTGCTGTGTCTCTGATGGTCAGCAGTGCTGCTGGAGTTGTCCCTATGATGTTGCATCATTACACTGAAAAATTGTGTTCCAGGATCCACAAGGCTTGTTTTTTTTTTTTTTTTTAATCATTTCTTGGGTCTTTATATCGGAGAGAAGACTGTTTAATTCTATATCTAATAGTGCAGATGGAGCTAATCAAAAACTGCTATGAGGCCACACACAGGTGCAGAGATTGACAGCGTAGAGCCTTATTGGGTGTCTGCCCACATGGATGTGTTGACTCATGTTTGGAGGCTTGCGCAGTCTCTGCAGACGTAGGCAGCTGACCTGAGCATTTACTGGAAGTTTTGCTTCTTGTTCTATGATAGCAGTTCCAAAGGTTGTGTACGGCCTGCCAGGGTCAAAATGACCATATTGCCTGTATGCTTGTGTTGTCTTCCCCTCCTACTCTGGTCGCTTTTATCCTACATGCCGTTTAAGAGTCTTGGTCAGCATATCCTGTTATTTTCAGGCCTTTCTGCTCAGTAGCAGCCAAGGTTATGGTAGCTTAATACAACATGCCACATCATTTTTGCCAGCTGGCTGAGCTGCAGGCCCACATGTCCTTTTACATCATATTGCATTGGGCCATTTTTAGCCAAACCTTAAAACTGGGTTACACTTACATGACAAATTGATGTGGTGCTAGAGTAGTCCTTCACACCAACGCTTTGACTCACTCTGTCTGGGTGACAGTCTGTTTCTCTGGGTTTGTTTAGGAGGCAAATGGAGATCCTGTGTGCAGCGGGTTATTAAGCTCAGGTTTATGTGGTTTGTGTTTCTGCCTCCAGCGGGTTGGTGCCCATTCAAACTTTATGGCTCCACATCAGACAGCAGCTCGCAGGTCACCTTCAATGCTCTTCGTCGTGCATGTGTGCTGGAATATGTTTACAGGTGTGTAGGATTTTAAGATGTAATGTGTATGTGTTTAAAATAAAAAAAAATGCAAAAGCCTCTGAACATGTGCAACTATGTATAAAACTGTAAACTTATGGCCCTAACTGTATACACTTAAATACTTGTATAAATAAATGTATTTCAACATAAACACTTCATTAACTTGGAAATTACCAGACAAATAAAATAATTAGAGTAAGTTGTACAGAATGGAGCTGAGGGAGCTCTGCTGTGAACAACATGGAGCAATTATCTTTTCCTCTCCAAGATACAGGGAATAATCAAATCATCAGGTACCTGCGGAGCATGAGGCTTCTGTGATTAGCCAATTCATAAGGCTTCTTCAAAACAGCACAGTATTGCTGCCTTCTGCTCAAAACCCAAAGGATTGCCAAACAGGATGTGGAGTGTAAATGGCTCCAACTGTAACAGAGTTGTGAACTCAATGGCATTGTTTTTTTAAAATTATTTTAGGCCTTACCTGAGCCTCTGTGTGCTAATTTGGGGAGCTTAAAGATGGTTTTTAGACACTGACTAAAGCTGTATAGATACTAATGTATGTAATTAGCCTGCTGTTACTGAAGGTAATTTCAGTCGCTCCCATTTTTCCCAAGGGGGTCGCCACAGTGGATGGAGCCGCTTGTTTGATTTGGCAGAGATTTTACACCGGATGCTCTTCCTGACTCAGCCCTCCCATTTAGCTGGGCTTGAGACTGGCACAGGGAGTACACTAGTTTGTGCCCCACTGAACCTGGGTTTGTATGTCCTCAGAATCCCCTGAATCAAACTGAGAATCTTTCACGTGTGAGGCGAATGAAAGAATAACCACTACACCACGTAGCCACTCAGTTAGCCTAATGTCTAAGGACAAATGTTATTGTTAACTTTTTTTTTTGCTGTTGTTAGACTTTTAAAAATAGCCTGACAGAGTTAGTAGAATTAAAAATGCTTTGCCTTCAGTTGTTCAGCTGATATCTGTCCACCCATCCCACTTTTTCCCCTTAAGTGTAAACAAGTATGTGTTGAAAGTCAGGATCTTAAAAGAGCTAAAACCATAACACCAAGTGAAAGACACCGTTTAACTCACTCCCTAAGGCTATAGGCACTCTAGGGAAAACGGTGGTTGGAGAAGGCGGCGTGACCGTGTGCAATGAACTTGCAGTCTCCTTGGCTTTGAAGTGGTCGCTTCAAAGGCGGGGGACCAGTTCTGAAATCACTCCTAGTCAGATGCTGTCTTCACAGTTCTAAAGTACTAATATTGTCCCATTAATAGCTGCATTTTGACAGACATTTTTTATGTTATGCAATGGCTCCTTTTGAAGGAAGTAAAGAGAGAGGAACATGAAAGTCGCGCCATCTGTACGCACTGCTGAGAAAAGACAGAGAGAGATGTTTTCATTTTGTATCGATCTTGGAAAATACGTCTCCATGTATGCGTCTTGCGTTGGGATTCTTCTCCTCCCTCCGGCGCGCGTGTTAAGTTCTGCTCTGTTTCAATAAAATCCCTGTGTTTTGTGGAGTGGGAATATATGGGGCTCAGGGCGAGTTTGGGCACTGCGTTCACAGCTTTGAGCCCCCCCCCCTCCAAATAAGCACTTCTAGTGGGAATTAATGCAGACACAACAGGCGCAAAATAAGACCTAATTTTCTGTAGCTCAATTTACAGTAAATCACCAGCCACATACCTTAGTAACTTGGGTTTGTGTGATTCATTACATTGTGTCCCCACTGGGAGAAATAAATGATATTGGAGATGGGTTGCAGTGTGTTGGTAATCTCTCTGTCATTTATAAATTAGAGCGAGAGTAATTGCAGATCTTTGCCGTTCTGAGACAGGTTACCTCCCACTGGCCAACCTGTGCAATCCACTTGCGACAAAAAATTGGTCAGCCACTCTGGGTAGGGCTGCTCGATTATGGAAAAAAAAAAAAACATAATCACGATTATTTTAGTCAATATTGAAATTACGATTATTTAACAACTACTCAGTGACTTTGTAAACACACTGCATTTATTGCACTTAAAGAACAGTGAATACCTTGAAATCTAGTGCACTTCTACAATCTCTTGAAAATAAATACTAAATTGAAAATAAAAATATTACTAAAATATATAAATAAATTGCAATATAAATAAATACATTATCAATTACACACAAATAATAAATCAGTAGATGAATAGAATGGTAATACCACTTATCATGACTAATAATACTATGAAGAAATAGGACCAAGTTATTTAGACCAAATACATTTGCTCACATCTTAGTGCACTGCCACAACATACTGAAAGACCTGTACACGTATGCAAAATTTATATTCAATTAATTCCAGTCACTAACTCAATCCAAGAACATGGAGGCTTACCCATTATAGCCCAGAGCAAAGAGAGAACATGTTCAGCTTCAGACTAAATTAGAATTATTCAGGTCAACAAAGCAAATACTGGTTATACTGGCAGTGCTGTGGAATTTGAACTTCAGCTGGTTCATCCAATTGGTTGTGTTGCAGATGGTGCAGATACCACCTTGTGTCCCGGCGTTTTACATGTGGTGCCGGTCGACAGAAACAAAATACTGGGACTTTTTTTCCCTCCTGTATCTTCGCTGTTTGATGTGGTCAGTTTGTTGGATGCAAATTTGCCCCTCTAGGTTTTATTTCACTTCTTTGTTCATTCCCTCATATCCATTCTGATGGTTTCAGCAATCTCCCTCCAGGAATTTGCTTACATTTGTGAGTCCTTATAGTGATGCTATGCTTATTATTCCTTATATTGAGATGCTGATTATTGTTCTCACTCATTCCAGAAAACAAACAAAAAACTGCAACCTAAAAGTAACCGGAAATGCACAGGAGGAACTGATGGTGCTGAGCAGGCCAATCAGAATCCTTGCAGGCTGCGTTGCCCCGACCTATAGTTACATTTCTTGGGATGTTGGGTTACAGTGTGGGTTGTGGTGTAGATTTCCAGCTCAGTAATTAACACATAATGCACCTGCACAAGCATAAGTGCAACGTCACTGGCCACTTGCGTAGATTACATTGTAGACCCCACAAAGAGTCAATTCTGAAGCATAAATCAGTGCTAAGAGTACATTTGCAGAGTGTAATGTGACAAAATAATGTTAATAATAATCTTTTTTTTTTTGTCACTTGTCTTTCGATTGTTTGGAGCCAAAATTGAAATTTGATTAATTGCACAGACAGGGAAGAGGTAAAAAATTAGTGCAATCACTGACCAACCTTCGTGGTTGGAGATTGCCGGGGATCACCACCACCACAATGAAAAATCAAAGGATTTTATAGAACATTGGAGCGGTTTATGACTAAACTGCAGCTTTCAACCTTTGGAGAGAATCCAAAGGGTCAAATGAGACCCTTTGGCAGGCTGGTTCTGGACCCCGGGCCACACGTTTGCCAGACCGGTGACTCTGCGGGTGATGAAATAATATGACAGGCAATCAGTGAGTTGTAAAGGAACAGACAGTCTAAAGTTATTTCTTATTGACAGCCAGTGCTATGTGGGCTTGTTGAAGAAGGAAAGACAACAGCAAAAATTCCAGACTGCAGTGTACGCAGAGTTTGCGAGCACGTCTGGCCTGAAGCTTTGAAACTGTTTCTACAAATGCATCCAAAATAGCTTAACCCTCCTCAGAAAAATGCAGACACATGCACATTAGCTGCAGGAGGGTTACGCTTTATTTTATCTCCTGCAGGGGAGGGGGAAAAAAAAAAAGTCAGTTTGACTTTATACATCAGTATATTTGCTTTTTAATTTTAATTCCTCACATTGCGTGCCCTTCTTTGTCATGCTGTCACTGTCCCTGTCCATTCTTTACTCTTTCTGCTCTCTCATTACACAGAGTACACACACGGAGCGACTTATTTTCATCCACTGAACCCCATCAAAGAAAGTATTCAGAGAACTGAAAAGATTCAGGATGTTAAAGGACACAGAAAGGCCAGCTTATTTCCTGCTATTTGCTTTTCATTGATTCCAACCCTTGATTAGAGCCAGTGCTGGGTGTAGCTGGTGGGTAACATAGCGGGGACGCCTGGTTTTTAAGTGATTGTGAGGTGAGTCTAATGCTATCTAAACAGAGCGGGAAAACCCCTCCCTGGCTGCAGAGCAGAGATAGGCCCAGTTTAGACTAGCGGCCAGGAAAACCGGTTTACTGCTGACTGCTGCTTGGATTTGACCATTTCAAGCCCAGCACAGGGGAATGCACGTGATGTGAAGTGTTGAGTATGTGTGAGAGACGGGTTGGGGTGTGCTTCAGTCTGTTGCGAACATGCTGCCCGCTGCACAGTCAGTGAATTTGCAGGTAGTGATACTGAAGCACAGTCAACAGGAGCTTGCATTACCAATTGTGCTCAGAGGAGAAGCCTATTTTTCTTTTTTTTTCTTTTTTTTAATTTTATTAAGTGTGTAATGCATATTTCAGGAGTCATTAAATATTTACCTTAATTGGCTTTAAATTAGCTATCTATATTTCATTACTTCAGTCATGTAATTGGAGGAAAATCCCCACATAGTTAATTTTCTTTTGCATGGTTTACACAGTGTTCTCCCTCATCAACTTATTATAAGTTTGAAAATAATCAGGTTAAACTCATCTTCAGCTTTTTATGGCCTAAACCAGACTGTGTTTACTTGTAGTCACTTAATGTACAGAAAATCAGGAAACAGCTTCCCTCGTGGCTTGTTAATATCCTATACAAAAAAGCACTCGACAATACTTTAATAGTAACAGTGGCTCAAATGATTGTTCATAATAATTGAGAGTAGTGACAAACAATTTCCATCCATTTCTGCCATTTTCTGTGACACGTTCTGATGTTTTAAGTGTATTGTGTTGATTTTCTGCCCCACAATTTCAGTTTTTTTCAGTCTTTCCAAGAAAAAAAAACTTCAAAGCCCAGTTATTTTTCAGGAAACTGTGGAGTCCAAATTAGCTAAAAGTAGAGAGGATAAATGGCTCAAAACACTTCCAAATTACATTATTTAGACAAGTTTTAATCATAAATTGTAAGCTTTTGTCAATCATCTGTTTATGGTTACTTTATATGATATTTCACCTCTAAATGCATATTCATATGAATGGGTGAGTGTGTCCAAACTTTTGACTGGTACTGCATATTTTATATGTAATGTTATCTTGCCCTGTGGCAGCTGGGAGAGGCTTCAGGCCCCCCTTGCCGCCCTGAATTGGATTAGTGGAAGATGATGGATGGATGGATGTTAGAATGCAGAGCAGATTTATTCCACCTCAATTCACAACAAACTGGACTGGATTTATTTAGAGCCTAGCCTGCCAGATCTTGTGACTTGGAGAAACATCAGTTTACCCAGAATATTATGACATGTACATACTCGGGCCACTTTATTAGTTACGTACACATTGCTCGTAACAGTTTGGGTTCCTTTTG